>NC_045984.1:1394576-1491772 GCF_010909765.2 Amblyraja radiata | reverse complement strand
TTGAGAGAGAGAGAGACAGAGAGGGGGAGAGAGAGAGAGAGGGCAGACAGACAGAGAGAGGGGGGCACACAGACAGAGAGGGGGGCACAGAGAGAGAGAGGGGTAGAGAGAAAGAGGGGTAGAGAGAGAGGGGCAGAGGGAGAGAACAGAGAGAGGGCAGAGAAAGAGATAGACGGCAGAGGGCTGAGCAGAAAGAGAGAGAGGGGACGAGGGTGGCAGAGAGAGGGCAGAGAAAGAGATAGCGGGCTGAGCAGAGAAAGGGCAGAGAGGGGCCAAATAGAGGGAGAGAGAGAGGGAGGGAGGGGGAGAGGGAGGGGGAGGGGCGGAGAGGGAGGGGGAGGGGCGGAGAGGGGGAGCCTTTGTGACAAATAAATACAGAAATGAAATAAGAAACTTTCTGGAGTGCGGAATGTATTCACCATTGTACAAAAATACAATTCTAAATTTAGCTCGCCGGACAACGGAACTATTTTCCTAAAGTCAATCAAATATTCAGATTGACCATCGAAACAGTCCTTGGGATATTTTAAAGCCATTTAATATCATTAAAATGTTGCCATTTCCCGTTTTCATTTGCAGGTTTGAACATTCAAATCAGCCAACGGCCAACAACAAACGTTTGGAGAATAACCTGACATCTCATTTACATAAACGGCTGCAAAAAACACCTGTTTAAGAAGGAACAGCAGATGCTGAAGAAGGGTTTCGACCCGAAACGTCGCCTATTTCCCTCGCTCCATAGATGATGATGATGCTGCCGCCGCCGCCGCCGCTGCCGCTGATGCTGCTCCCGCTGAGTCTCTCCAGCTGTTTTGTGTACCTTCGAAAAAACACCTGAAAGCTGCAGAGTAACAGCCAATCAGAATGCCGATCCCATGGCACATTTTAACCAATAAAGGATGCGGATGAGGACATTTGAAACGCTCCAATAGCAGAGCGCTCCCCAGAACATCTGGACCAATGATACTAGAGGAGCAAGATAAACCACTCAACGCACAAGCTGTAGTACGGTCATGGGCTCATGGGTAATTTGTTTCGCGCCATTTTGGGAATCATAGATATCAAAGATCCGATCTTTGACTGGGCTTCTGTGGTGGCGCCCACATCTACACCAAGGTCAAAGGTCAAAAACTTTATTTGCCATTTGTGCTTACACACATAGGAATTCTTGTGCGGTGGTTCAGAGAGTCGAGTCAATTAAATTAAAAAGACACACAGAAAGACACATAATCTATAAAAACATATACTTCTCCAAAAATTAAAGAGAGACAATATAATATGATATAATATGATATGCTATGAGGTAGGTCAGGACATCAGTTCATTTTGTTTTGGCCAAGAGTCTCACTGTGGTAGGGAAGAAGCTCTTAAAAAAGCGTGTTCTGTTTGTGGTGATGCTGTCCGCTCGTCTGTGCCTGAGGTTGTATGTGCAGTTTTTGTGTTTGAGCAGGGAGTGAGCTGGATGTAGTGTGTCTCTGATGATTCTCTCTGCCCTTTTTTGACAACGCTGTGTGTAGATTGTGTCCATGGAGGGGAGTTCCGTTCTGATAATCCTCTCTGCAGTCTTTATGACTCTTTGCAGAGCCTTCCTCTCTGTCTGTGTGGTGTTTCCATACCACACCGTGATGCCTGTGGTGAGGATGCTCTCTATCAGTCCTTTGTAGACCTGGGTGAGAGGGCGACAGTGCAAACCAGCTTTTCTGAGCAGCCTGATGAAGTACAGTCTCTGCTGTGATTTTTTCACTGTGGCAGCAGTGTTCAAAGTCCAGTTCAGATCTGATGTTACTTGTAATCCCAGGTATCTGTAGCTGTCAGCCCTCTCCACCACAGTCCCCTTGATGATGAGGGGCTGCAGGGGGGGTGGATTTTTTCTGAAGTCCATTATAATTTCTCTTGTCTTGTCTGTGTTGAGGCTTAGGTCGTTCACCTCACCATAGGCAAGAATGTCGTTCACCAGACTCCTGTAGCCCGACTCGTCCCCCCCCCCCCCCTTGATGAGGCCCAGGATGGTGGTATCATCCGCATACTTAATAATGATGGTATTTTCCTGGGTGGAGACACAGTCGTGTGTGTACAGGGTGAAAAGTTTGGGACTGAGAGCAGCCTTGTGGTGATCCTGTGCTGACGGTGAGCTCTGCAGACACCCTCCTCCCCATCCTCACCACCTGTGGTCTTTCAGTCAGGAAATCCAAGATCCAGTTGCAGGTGGGAGTCGGGACGCCGAGTTCTGTCAGCTTCTCAGTCAGCCTGCCCGGGCGAATGGTGTTAAAGGCCGAGCTGTAATCCAGGAACAGCGTTCTGATGTATGTTCCTCTGCTGTCCAGGTGTTGCAGGATGTGGTGTAGAGCAATGGCCACTGCGTCGTCCACTGAGCGGTTGGGGCGGTAGGTGAACTGGAGGGGGTCGATCGTGCCCGGGACCATGTGATTGATGTGTGTGAGAACCAGTTTTTCTAGACACTTCATGGCAACTGGCGTAAGTGTCACTGGCCTGAAGTCATTCAGGGTGGATGGGTTTGTTTTTTTTGGAACTGGTACAATGGTGGAAAATTTAAAAATACGGGGGACCACTGCTTGGTTTAAAGACAGATTGAAGATGTCTACATACACTCCAGCGAGTTGTTCTGCACAGGCCTTCAGAGCTTTAGGAGGGACGCCATCTGGTCCCACAGCCTTGTGGGGGTTCACCTGCCTCAGAGCTTTCAGGACCTGTGTGGGTGTCACCTGAAAGACAGTGTCCGTGGGGTTGCAGGGGGCTTTTGAGGGGGTGTCTGTGTTCAGTCTGTCAAACCTGGTGTAGAAGGTATTAAGGCTGTCTGGGAGGGTGACATCCTGGGGATCTGTGGTTGGTACTGTTTTCTTGTAGTTTGTGACTGCTTGGATTCCCTGCCACATACTGCGTGTGTTGTTACTTAGGTAAAAGCTTTCAAGTTTTTGGGCATAATCCCTCTTTGCAGCTCTGATGGACTTCTGTAGCTCGTACCGGGGCTTTCTTGTACTCCCTTTGATCTCCTGACTTAAAAGCTTCCTGTCTTTCCCTGATCTTCTGTTTTATGTTTCCATTGAACCAAGGTTTCTGGTTTGGAAACACATGCACAGTTCTGGGAGGGGCACATATAGATGTGCACCAGCTGATGTAGTCACTCACAGCCTCTGTGTATTCATGAATGTCATCTGTGGCCACCTTAAAGATGTTCCAGTCTGTAGCCTCTAAATATCCCTGCAGGCTAGCCTGTGCACTGTCCGTCCAGGTGTTAACAGTTCTGACTGTGACTGCCTGTGCCTTAAGCCTCTTGGTGTAGGTGGGCTTGAGCCGAATTGCCAGGTGGTCAGACTTGCCGAAGTGGGGTATTGGTTCAGCTATAAAAGCATTTCTGATATTACTGTAGCAGTGGTCCAGTATCTTATTTCCTCTAGTTGGGAAAGTCACAAACTGATACAGTTTTGGTATGTTTTTCTTGAGGTTGCAATGATTAAAGTCTCCCAGAATAATAAAAGCAGCATCAGGATATTTGTGTAGCGAGCCGTTCTGCTATAGTGCTCGAATCACCAATGTAAGCGATTCAATCACTTTATAGCCGTCTTTCTTCAGGTTCCCCACTAAAGACGAAAGGTAAGAAAAAAATTATAACTTTCTGTCTTGAGGCCGATCTCTTCAGAACTGCGCTGATCGCTGGCCCGCGGACTATAATATTCTGAAGCCGCGGTGTGCAGAGCTTCTAGTCGCGGGGGCTGCGTGCACTTACCCACGCGGAGTCTGGGATTCCTCGCCGGTGAAAAGCTCCGACTGCCGGCCCGCGGCCTATAACATCATGAAGCCCCGGTCTCCAGTAGGAGGCGGCCGATTCAGGACCTCCAAGCAGCGGAGGTCCCGAATCGGCTTGTGTTTAAGCCGGATATATAATAGTATTTGAAATACAGAATAAATGGTGTTAAATATACACAATGTACACGATTTAATGGTGTTTAAAATACATGATAAATGGTGTTAAATATACACAATGCACACGGATCAATGGTGTTTAAAATACATGATAAACTAGACCAAGTGCAGACCCGTTGGGTCTGTTCCCCCAACGTGCGGTTGAGGGGGGGGAGGCGGCATGCATCGTCACACACACTAACTATCCCCCCGCACTCATGCTAATTACCCCCTTGATATATTAATATTATTAATTTGCTCCTTTTATCCCATAACCACCCTATCTACTGACGCATAGCACCCAACTTGCAGTCGCATCTAGAGAGGGGCGGGGGGCGGGCGGGGGTAGAGAGTGAGGACAGAGAGAGAAGGGGCAGAGACAGAGAGAGAGACAGAGACACAGAGAGAGAGGCAAGAGGGATAGGGGGATGGAGAGGAGGATAAGAGGAGGGTGGGTAAGGGGGAAAGGTGGGGGAGGAGAGAGAGAGGGTGAGAGGGGGAGAGAGAGGGGGTGCTGAGAGGGGGGTGAGGTGGGGAGCAGGAAGGGGGGAAGATGGTAGGGTGTGTGGAGGGGAGGGAGGGAGGGTGGGGGAGGGGAGAGAGGGGGGAGGGGGGAGGGGTGAGAGGGGAAGAGAAGGGGAGGGGGGGGAGAGAGTGGGTGTGCTGAAAGGGGAGGGGGAGGTGGGGAGCAGGGGGAGGGAGGGTGGAGGGAAGGGGTTAAGGGTGTGTGGAGGGGAGGGGGTTTAGGGAAGGAATGGTGGGGGAGGGGATGGAGAAAGGCATGCAAATAAATCTGTATCGCCCGAATGGTGAGCTGAAGGTAGTTAACTTAGAGGAGTTGCGTTCCAGCGAAATCTGGCAGAATGAACTCTTGGCATTTAGTACTATGAATACAGTTGCTTCAGCCAGCTGCACTACAATCTCGTCCACAGTGCGCATGGAATAGTGAGGTCATTTAATGGACGTGTTTACGTCCTTGGGATTGATACCTGGGATCCCTGGGATTATAGTTTCAATATAATTATGGAGAAGGTCAGAACTGGACCAAGGGTTGAGATTTTTGATTGGAGAAAGGCTAACTTTGAGGAGATGCGAAAGGATTTAAAAGGAGTGAATTGGGACATTTTGTTTTATGGGAAGAATATAGCAGAGAAATGGGGGACATTTAAAGGTGAAATTTTAAGAGTACAGAATCTTTATGTCCCCGTTCGGTTGAAAGGAAAGAGTAATAATTGGAAAGAGCCATGGTTTTCAAGGGAAATTGGATACTTGGTTTGGAAATAGAGAGAGATCTACAATAATTATAGGCAGCATGGAGTAAATGAGGTGCTTGAGGAGTATAAAGAATGTAAAAAGAATCTTAAGAAAGAAATTAGAAAAGCTAAAAGAAGATATCTGTATCTGAGATGGCCTGTTTCAATGTTGTAATTGTTATATGGTTATATGAGGTCGCCATGGCAAGTAAGGTGAAAGCAAATACAAAGGGTTTCTATAGCTATATTAATAGCAAAAGGATAACGATGAATAAAGTTGGTCCATTGAGAGTCAGAGTGGGCAGCTATCTGCAGAGCCAAAAGAAATGGGGGAGATATTGAACAATTTATTTTCTTCGGTATTCACTGTTACGGTTGCCAAAATTAAATACCTCAAAGGCCAATAACATAATACAAAACCAGGTTCAAATGGAAACATTATTTATTTTTCACTAACAAAAAGAACTAAACCTGGATCAAACAAACAAAAAGGGATCGGATGGGCTAGCAAACAAAAGATAAAGGGTGCTCTGGCCGACCACTCAATGGGCCGTCGGACCAGAGACTCTAAACCTGCCTCAGTGTGAAAATAAGCCTGAAACAAAACCACGAAAACAATAATGCCAGTCCCATCCTTCCCAAGCAAAATAAGTTAATACAGAATGAAGAGTTACATAAAGAACACTATGCAATCAAACAAACTAAACCAACACCAGACTGCTGCCACCAGTCTGAGGGGGAAGAGAGAGTCAGAGAGAGAGATTGCCAGTCACAAGGTCTTTTTAAGCTGAGGCTCCGTCATCAGGCTCACGTGATGCAGCTTGGGCCAGGAGCCTCCAATCAGGTCAGGAGCAGCCAGGCAGCAGGAGGTACTAATGGTAATCAGAGAAACAGGTTAGTATAACCATATAACATATAACCATATAACAATTACAGCAGGGAAACAGGCCATCTCGGCCCTACAAGTCCGTGCCGAACAACTTTTTTCCCTTAGTCCCACCTGCCTGCACTCATACCATAACCCTCCATTCCCTTCTCATCCATATGCCTATCCAATTTATTTTTAAATGATACCAACGAACCTGCCGCTACCACTTCCACTGGAAGCTCATTCCACACCGCTACCACTCTCTGAGTAAAGAAGTTCCCCCTCATGTTACCCCTAAACTTCTGTCCCTGACTCTTTAGACGGCGGCGCTTGTCTGGATTGATACGATATCGGTGTTGCTTAGTACATAATTAACACCAGCAGAGGGAGCGCATAACACCCCCACCCTAAGTTACTGAATATGTTTCTGAAAATAAAATAAAGACCACCACCAAATTTCAGAAGCTATTTAGTAGCTCAGACATCACTGGCGCGACAATGCGTCAGCCAAGACATTATCCCTGCCACGGATATGCCTGACTTCCAGATTGTAGCCCTGCAACTGTAAACTCCAGCTCATTAACCGTCGGTTTTTATTTCTCATCCTATTTATGAACACCAGCGGATTGTGATCTGTGTATACGATGATGGGAACAACCTCAAAATGATCTAGAGCCATTAACATCGCAAGAGTTTCTTTTTCGATGGTAGAGTACCATTTCTGATGGCGATTAAACTTTTTAGAAAAGTATGAAACTGGATGTTCCACCCCATCAGAACCATCTTGGAGAAGAACTCCACCAACTCCACTGTCACTAGCATCAACTGCCAACTTAAACGGCCGCTCAAAATCGGGAGCTGCAAGCACGGGTGCGCACACAAGAAGGCTCTTTGTTCAAAAACAGTTTGACACACATCGGACCACTCAAAAACGACTTTCAGACAACAGATCCGTTAAAGGAGCAGCCACCACAGAGAAATTTGGACAGAACCCTCTATAGTACCCCACCATTGCCAGATAATGATGGAGCTCAGTCCCAGAGGTAGGAGCTGGAAACGCGACAATATGCTCTATCTTTGCCTGGAGAGTGAGAACCTGACCCCGACCCACCACTTTACCAAGATGCGTTACCGTGGCCTAGCCAAATTCACACTTTCCAAGATTGATGGTCAAGTTTGCATGAGCGAGTCGTTTGAATACCTCTGTCAAGTGGTCGATGTGGTCGATCCACGACCTAGAGCACACAACCAAATCATCAAGGTATGCCTCACAATAAGACAAACCAGACAACACTACGTTTACCAACCGTTGAAATGTTGCCGGCGCGGTTCGCATACCAAAAGCCATGACAGTATATTGAAGGAAATCATCAGGTGTAACAAATGCAGAGATTTCTTTCGCACGCTCAGTTAGAGGGACTTGCCAATATCCCTTCAATAAATCCAATTTTGTGACAAAAGAGGCACTACCGACATGATCCACGCAATCCTCCATACGTGGGAGAGGATAACAATCGGTTTTGGTTACGCTATTAACCTTACGAAAGTCAGTACAGAACCAGTCGTCACCATTAGCCTTAGCAGCCAACAGACAAGGAGAGCTCCATGAACTACAGCTAGGCTCGGCAATGCCATGCTGCAGCATATAGTCAACCTGACTCTTTAGACGGCGGCGCTTGTCTGGATTGATACAATATCGGTGTTGCTTAATTGGCTTAGTAACAGCCACGTCAATGTCATGTTTTAGAATGGAAGTTTGAGACGGCACATCAGAAAACAGCGACTTATTTGACTCAACCAAAGCAATCAGATCTCTCCGATGACTCTCAGTCAAATGAGACAAACGCAATGGAAGTGTTTTCAATGCCTCAGAATTGGACAGTTTACCATGTGTCACAGCGTGCCTCACCCACTTCAGCACCAGTGTCAGGGGGCAGCACCATCGCAGTCAAAACAGGCTTGGACGATAGTGTGGGACACGGCGTCTCTGATTCAAAACCCACAGCCTTTTTCTCGTGATATCGTTTGAGCATGTTTACATGGCAAAGCTGATTTGATATAATTTGATATAATTTATTTGCCACACAACCAAGGTCGGTGGTATTTGGGTTGCCAGCAGCAGTACAATAATAAAGAACACAACCACAATAAAAGTTTTACACAAACATCCACCACAGCAATCATCACTGCGGTGGAAGGCACAGAGCTTGGCCAGTCCTCCTCCATTTTCCCCCGTGGTCGGGACCTCCACCCTCCACAGCCGTTGCTCCAGGCGTCCAGATGGTAAGGGACAAAGTCAAAGTCAAGGTGAGTCCAGGATCGGCTCTTCCCAACCAGAGACCGCGGCTTCAGGCTGGTGTAGGCCGCAGGCCGGCGGTCAAAGTTTTAAAGTACCTGCCGTGCCACCGCCGGAAGCACCGCAGTCTGCAGGGCCGGCGGTCGAAGCTCCCCTCCAGGGGAGATGATAAGTCCATACCACGCCCGCGGTAGAAGACGGCCGCGGGCCGGCGGTGGAAGCTTCTTCTTCCACCCGGGTCCCCAATGTGAGATCCCGGGCTGTAGACGCCGCAACAGCTGGAGTTCTGCAGACCGCGGCTTCAGGCTGCCGGCTGCCGGCTGCCGCGGGCCAGCGTAACGGAGCGCTCCCCTCCAGCGAGGTCTCACCCGCTCCGCGCCGAGAGTCCACGCTGCGCCCGCCGTTGAAGCTCCGGGCGCGTCTCCGGGAAAGTCCGCGCCGATCCTTGCTGTTAGGCCACGGGGGAGGCGACCTGAAAAAGTCGCCTCTCCATGGAAGAGGCGGCCGAAACGGTTTCCCCCTTACCCCCCCACACCACCCCCCACACATAACACACAAAGAAACATTAAAAACACACTTTTAAACATACTAAAAAAATAAACAAAGTTGAAAAAAGACGGCTGCTGCCAGTGGATTTTTACCCCTCCGATCAGGAGTGGCAATTAGGTAATCTCGCTCACCCATTTTCTTTTCTACCAGATAAGGGCCGCTATAACGAGCCTACAGACTAGACCCAGGAATTGGCAACAATGCCAAAACTTTGTCACCTGGTAAAAAGTCTCTGGTCTTTGCGTTCTTATCGAACCATTCTTTCATTTTTGTCTGGGCAGTTTCAAGATTTTCCATAGCCAATTCACATGCCCGCCGCAGTCTAAATCTAAAGTTACTGACGTGTTCCAAAACATTTTGTTTAGTTTCTTCCTGTAACCACTTTTCTTTTAGGACTCTTAAAGGACCACGTACTGTATGGGCAAAAACTAAGTCAGCAGGACTAAAACCCAAAGATTCCTGCACGACCTCTCGTACTGCAAACATCACCAGATGAACGCCATCATCCCAGTCCTTCTCAAATTCCAGACAGTACGTACGCAACATAGACTTTAATGTCTGATGGAAACGCTCGAGAGCGCCCTGGCTCTCAGGATGATAAGCGCTTGAATGACAATGTTTGATGTC
Source organism: Amblyraja radiata (assembly GCF_010909765.2). Classification (NCBI taxonomy): domain Eukaryota; kingdom Metazoa; phylum Chordata; class Chondrichthyes; order Rajiformes; family Rajidae; genus Amblyraja; species Amblyraja radiata. The sequence goes on along the minus strand of NC_045984.1, from coordinate 1,482,258 downwards.
TAGTTGTTTCAACATTTGAGCAAATACTTTAGACATAAAGTTTGATCCCTGGTCACTTTGTATCACCTTAGGTAGACCAAACAAGGAAAAAAACTTAGTAAGAGCTTTCACTATAGTGGGAGCAGTTATCTTCCGTAATGGAATCACCTCTGGAAAACGGGTAGATGCACACATTATGGTTAACAAAAACTTGTTGCCAGGTTTCGTTCGAGGCAGTGGACCCACACAGTCTATCATAATACGTTCAAAAGGTTCACCAACTACAGGTATCGAATACAAGGGTGCAGGAACGATAGTCTGATTTGGTTTACCTGCTATTTGGCATGCATGACAACACTTTCAATGCTGCACTACATCCCACTTTAACCCAGGCCAAAAGAAATGTCGTAATATACGGTCGTATGTTTTATTAACTCCTAAATGGCCAGCAAGAGGATTATCATGAGCCAAAGTAAGTATTTCATTCCGATACCTATGTGGCACTACAATCTGCTTAACAACGCTCCAGTCATCCTGACCAAAGGACACCATTTACGCATTAGCAAGTTATCCCTCAGAAAATATCCCTTTGACAAGGAATCCACTTCCACCTCTGACACTGCGCTGTCAATCAAATCAGACAAATCAGCATCACATTTCTGCTCAGCAACCAACTGGTCACGTGACAATGACACCGGTTTAGTCTCAGACATTTCACCAACTTGTGATGCAGACACACCCTGCGCAACACAGGATCCACCATCCTGATCCACAAGGAGACACTCACTCAAGTCAATTTCATCATCAAACGTAGCTTGGTTTCTAGCCATAGCGTGAGTGACAGCACATGATGCAAAAACTTTTGGATGCTGCTCAGCAAGTTTATCTGGACACTGCAACATAGGAACCGGCGTTACTTCAGGAATGACCAAAACTTTCCCCCAGCCAAATCGTTACCCAGAATCAACGACACTCCCTTTATGGGAAAACATGGCCGTATCCCCACAGCTACTCGACCCGAAACAAGCTCAGACTCAAGGTTAACAGTATGCAATGGCACTCCCATGCCCACAATACCAAACCCTACAACTGGGACACTAGAACCAACAGATGATTCAGCTGAAAATGGTAGCACATCATCCAAAATGAAGGACTGAGAGGCAGCAGTATCACGCAAGATTGTCACAGGTACTTTACTGTCCCCATCCTCCATAGACACAAAACCCCTCATGACAAAAGGAGAAAAATCCACCAAATCATCAGTCTCAGGCACCTCAGGGATTGCATGTGCCTTCTGTGTGTTGACCAAAACCACCGGCTTCGCTTTTTTCTTTCTAATAATGGGACACGTTTTACAAATGTGCCCTCTCTCCTTACAGTAGAAACACATTGGACTGTCCTTAGCCCCCAAATCACTGTCAGTTTTATCAGGTTTGACTTCCCACTGCTTTGAAGTGCTGCTATCAATTGGCACAAAAAAAGTTTTTATACTGTTACCAGCAACACCAGCACCATCAACTGGTCTCCCACTAAACCCAGAGGATCGCTCCCCAAAAACTGCCTTATAAGTGTGCACATATTCATCCGCCAATATAGCGGCCTTAGACACGCCTGAGACTTTCTGCTCATTAAGATATGTTGTCACTCTTTCAAGAAGACAGTTTTTAAAATCCTCCATTATCATCAAGGACTTTAACTGGGCAAAATCTTTTACCCCCTGAGAAGCACACCAGCATTCAAACAGAGCCTCCTTTTCGCGAGCAAATTCAACATATGTTTGGTTATCATATTTTCTGAAACGACGGAATTTTTGGCGGTACGCTTCGGGAACCAACTCATACGCTCTGAGGACGGTAGATTTTACAATTTCATAGTCAAGGCTATTGTCTACAGACGATGACGAATATACCTCACGCGCTTTACCAACAAGCACGCATTGCAACAGCAATGTCCACACGCCCTTAGGCCATTTAGAAACATAGAAACATAGAAAATCGGTGCAGGAGTAGGCCATTCGGCCCTTCGAGCCTGCACCGCCATTCAATATGATCATGGCTGATCATCCAACTCAGTATCCCGTACCTGCCTTCTCTCCATACCCTCTGATCCCCTTAGCCACAAGGGCCACATCTAACTCCCTCTTAAATATAGCCAATGAACTGGCCTCGACTACCCTCTGTGGCAGGGAGTTCCAGAGATTCACCACTCTCTGTGTGAAAAAAGTTCTTCTCATCTCGGTTTTAAAGGATTTCCCCCTTATCCTTAAGCTGTGACCCCTTGTCCTGGACTTCCCCAACATCGGGAGCAATCTTCCTGCATCTAGCCTGTCCAACCCCTTAAGAATTTTGTAAGTTTCTATAAGATCCCCTCTCAATCTCCTAAATTCTAGAGAGTATAAACCAAGTCTATCCAGTCTTTCTTCATAAGACAGTCCTGACATCCCAGGAATCAGTCTGGTGAACCTTCTCTGCACTCCCTCTATGGCAATAATGTCCTTCCTCAGATTTGGAGACCAAAACTGTACGCAATACTCCAGGTGTGGTCTCACCAAGACCCTGTACAACTGCAGTAGAACCTCCCTGCTCCTATACTCAAATCCTTTTGCTATGAAAGCTAACATACCATTCGCTTTCTTCACTGCCTGCTGCACCTGCATGCCCACTTTCAATGACTGGTATACCATGACACCCAGGTCTCGCTGCATCACCCCTTTTCCTAGTCGGCCACCATTTAGATAATAGTCTGCTTTCCTGTTTTTGCCACCAAAATGGATAACCTCACATTTATCCACATTATACTGCATCTGCCAAACATTTGCCCACTCACCCAGCCTATCCAAGTCACCTTGCAGTCTCCTAGCATCCTCCTCACAGCTAACACTGCCCCCCAGCTTAGTGTCATCCGCAAACTTGGAGATATTGCCTTCAATTCCCTCATCCAGATCATTAATATATATTGTAAATAGCTGGGGTACCAGCACTGAGCCTTGCGGTACCCCACTAGTCACTGCCTGCCATTGTGAAAAGGACCCGTTTACTCCTACTCTTTGCTTCCTGTTTGCCAGCCAGTTCTCTATCCACATCAATACTGAACCCCCAATGCCGTGTGCTTTAAGTTTGTAAACTAATCTCTTATGTGGGATCTTGTCGAAAGCCTTCTGGAAGTCCAGATACACCACATCCACTGGTTCTCCCCTATCCACGCTACTAGTTACATCCTCGAAAAATTCTATAAGATTCGTCAGACATGATTTACCTTTTGTAAATCCATGCTGACTTTGTCCAATGATTTCACCACTTTCCAAATGTGCTGCTATCCCATCTTTAATAACTGACTCTAGCAGTTTCCCCACTACCGATGTTAGACTAACTGGTCTGTAATTCCCCGTTTTCTCTCTCCCTCCCTTCTTAAAAAGCCACCCGCCAATCCTCAGGAACTACTCCAGAATCTAAAGAGTTTTGAAAGATTATTACTAATGCATCCACTATTTCTGGAGCTACTTCCTTAAGTACTCTGGGATGCAGCCTATCTGGCCCTGGGGATTTATCGGCCTTTAATCCATTTAATTTACCCAACACCACTTCCCGGCTAACCTGGATTTCACTCAATTCCTCCAACTCCTTTCTGGCAGATTATTTATGTCTTCCTTAGTGAAGACGGAACCAAAGTAGTTATTCAATTGGTCCGCCATATCCTTGTTCCCCATGATCAACTCACCTGTTTCTGACTGTAAAGGACCTACATTTGTTTTAACTAATCTCTTTCTTTTCACATTTCAGTGATATAGCCACACGCTCAAACACAGTGAAATATTTATCAACATCTTTTTCACTGAACTGCTCACATCAAACTCATGTTCTTTAGAAGAAAACCAGGAAGTATCCAATTCTTTCTCCCGCAGCTGAAATTCAGCCCTTTTGGTTTCCTCCTCAAGCTCAAGCCGTTTCATTTCAAGCATGAGCATTTTCTCTTTTAAGGCCATTTTGGTTTCCTCCTCAAGCCGTTTCATTTCAAGAACATGCATGAGCTCATCCTTTTTTAAGGCCATTTTCTGTGACTCAAGCTCCATCTCCTTCAGTTTAATGACGGCCTCCATGTTCTGAACTGGCTGTATAGGAGATTTATGACTGTCATGACTGGCAACACCTCTTTGTCAACCAAAGCAGTCCTTAACAACGTCTTAATTGACTGTTTTTTTTGCTTGTTTATTAATAGAAACGCCATAGTTATCGGCAAGCAACACTAAATTTTCCTTAGTACAGCAATCAAACATCTCTAGGCTAGGAGCCTCAACAAAATCTTCCACCTTAAATTCCATTTTTCCTGCTCACAAATGCTACCAAAATAGCCAAAACAACAGGTTACTAGAACCACAAAGCAGAAAAAAATGATTACACAAACAGACTACCACAGCCCCGAGAAGCCTATCAAAGTACACAAAATGTCTAGGGTTTACTCAAAAGTTTGAACGAGCCCCCATAATTATGTTACGGCCGCCAAAATTAAATACCTCAAAGGCCAATAACATAATACAAAACCAGGTTCAAATGGAAACATTATTTATTTTTCACTAACAAAAAGAACTAAACCTGGATCAAACAAACAAAGAGGGGTCGGATGGGCTAGCAAACAAAAGATAAAGGGTGCTCTGGCCGACCACTCAATGGGCCATCGGACCAGAGACTCTAAACCTGGCTCAGTGTGAAAATAAGCCTGAAACAAAACCACAAAAACAATAATGCCAGTCCCATCCTTCCCAAGCAAAATAAGTTAATACAGAATGAAGAGTTACATAAAGAACACTATGCAATCAAACAAACTAAACCAACACCAGACTGCTGCCACCAGACTGAGGGGGAAGAGAGAGTCAGAGAGAGAGACGGCCAGTCACATGGTCTTTTTAAGCTGAGGCTCCGTCATCAGGCTCACGTGAAGCAGCTTGGGCCAGGAGCCTCCAATCAGGTCAGGAGCAGCCAGGCAGCAGGAGGTACTAATGGTAATCAGAGAAACAGGTTAGTACATCTGTTACGACTCCCGAATGCAAGTACTTCAGAGCCACGTAACACAAGTCAAAAACCAGGTTCAGGTTCAAAAAACAGTTTTAATGATTCATTGGAACACAAAACTCAAACCTGATTTAAACAACCCAGTCAGGGATATGGATAAACCGACAAACAATTTAACAATGCTCCAGCCAGCCACACCATGGGCCGTCGAACCGGAGATTCCAAAACCTGCCCAAAGAGATACAACCCTGAAACCAAAATACACGAAAACTCTAAGGTCAGCCCTTATCCGTCCCAATACAATATCTGATAACAAGGAATGGTGAAAATACACAAAGTTCTATGCCATGTGGTCAGGCTGCCTTGGCCCCCACCAACAGACTGCTTATCAGTCAGAGTCCACGACGAAGAGAAGGAATTCTGGGAAGCTCTGGTCTTTATACTCCAGATGAGTCACCCGTCACCTGACGCAGCTGGGCCAATCGGGTACAGGAGCCTTTAACCCCTCGATTCCAGACTCACAGCCACGAGGCCTGTACTTGGGATAGAAACAGAGAAGTAAGTACATAGCATTCACCAGGGGGGGGAAAGTGCCTAACACCCCCACCCAAAGATACTGAATAAGTTTCTGAAAATGAACTAAAAAAAACACCACCAAATTTCAGCAACTATTCAGTAACACAGACATCACTGGCGCAACAATGCATCAGCCAATACATCATCCTTGCCACGGATATGCCAGTCAAATGAGACAACCGCAAGGGAAGCGTCTCCAAAGCCTCAGAGTTACTCAGCTTTCCCTGCGTTACTGCCACAGACAACCGTGCCTCCCCCACATCACCACCCGTGTCAGGGGGCAGCACCACTGCAGCCAAAACAAGCTTAGAAGGACATAGCTCCGACCCATCAACCTCCACAGGCTCCTGCTCATGGTACTGTTTCATCATGTTAACATGACAGAGCTGAGTCTTATGCCTCCGATCAGGGGTACCAATAACGTAATCCCCCTCACCAACCTTCTTAACCACCTGATAGGGACCGCTATACCGAGCCTGCAGACTGGACCCAGGAATAGGCAACAACACCAGGACCTTGTCACCTAGAGAAAAATTCCTACTAGAAGCCTTCCTGTCGAACCAGTCCTTCATCCTAGACTGAGCAGAGGCAAGATTACCCATTGCCAGTTCGCATGCCCTCCTCAGTCTAGAGCGAAAAGTACAAACGTGGTCTAAAACACTACGTTTTGTATCCTCCTGCAACCATTTTTCCTTCAGGACCCTCAAATGTCCACCCAGAGGACCATCATGAGCCAAACAGAGTATCTCGTCCCTATACCGACGAGGCATCACAATCTGATCAACCACGCTCCAATCATCATGCCCAGATATATCCAAGGGAGACCACTTTCGCATCAGTAAGCCATCCCTTAGAAAATACCCTTTTGCTGTGGAATCCATATCCCCCTCAGGCACTGCGCAGTCGCACAGATCAGATAAACCTGGATCACTCTTTTGCTCCTCAACCAGCCGGTCACGTGACAGTGACACCGGCACATTTCCAGACACTATCCCATCTTGAGATGGAGAAACACCCTTCACAACACAGGATCTATCATCCTGATCCCCAAAAATGCTCTCACTCAGGTCCACCACATCCTCAAACTTCGCCTGGCTCTTAGCCATAGCCCTCGTGACAGCACAAGCTGCGAAGACCTTAGGATGCTGCATAGCCAATCTATCAGGACTCTGCACCATCGGAACAGCCGTCACCTCAGGAGTGACTAAAACTCTACCTCCTGCCAAGTCATTCCCCAAAATCACAGAAACTCCCTCAAAGGGAAAACACGGCCGTAACCCAACAGTTGCCCGGCCTGAAACCAACTCGGACTCGAGACGCACGGTATGCAAAGGCACTACCATGTCATCCATCCCGAATCCTACCACTGGGACACTTGACCCAACCGATGATTCCCCAGAAAACGGCAGTACACCATCCAATATAATGGACTGAGTAGCACCAGTATCTCGCAAGATGGATACTGGAACTCTGTCACCCCCATCCTCTAGAGAAACAAAACCATTCATGATGAACGCAGAATAATTCCTACACTCATCAGACTCAGGCACCTCAGGTACGACAGGTGCCTTCTGTGCACCCTCCAAAGCCACAGGCTTTGCATTTTTCTGCTTCAGAACGGGACACGACTTTAACATGTGCCCTCTCCTTCTACAATAGTAGCACACAGGACCTTCATTTGTCCTCTCATTTCCGTCAACCTTATCAGCTCGGACCTCCCTCTGTATCAACGTGCTGCCACTTGCAGGCACAGAAACAGCTCTGACACTGCCACCGGCGACACCACCACGATCAACCGGCCGTGCACCAAAACTATAGGATCGCCCAACAAAATCAGATTTATGAGTCAATACATACTCATCTGCCAACACCGCAGCCTTAGACACCTCATTCACCTTCTGCTCATTAAGGTAAGTAGTAACCCTCTCAGGGAGACAGTTTTTAAAGTCCTCCATAATTATCAAGGCCCGCAGTAGCTCAAAATCCTTCACTCCTTGAGAAGCGCACCACCTGTCAAAAAGTGCCTCCTTCTCCCTAGCAAACTCCACATAAGTCTGACTATCAAACTTCCTAAAGCGCCGGAACTCCTGCCGGTACGCCTCTGGAACTAATTCATAAGCCCTTAGTACCGTAGACTTCACACACTCATAGTCCAGACTGCTTTCAACAGATAAAGACGAGTACACCTCCCGTGCTTTACCCACAAGGACACACTGCAATAGCAAGGTCCACACGTCCCTAGGCCACTTCAAGGACAAAGCCACCCGTTCAAACACTGTGAAATACTTGTCCACATCCTCCTCACGAAATGGGGGAACCAGGCGGATGTTCTTGCTCATATCAAACTCCCGTTCCCTAGAAGAAACCCGGGAATTATCTATTTCTTTTTCCCGCAGCCGAAATTCAGCCCTTTTGGTTTCCTCCTCAAGCTCAAGCCGTTTCATTTCAAGAACATGCATGAGCTCTTTCTCTTTTAACAAAGAGGCAATTCTCTGTGACTCAAGCTCCATCTCCTTCAGTTTAATAATGGCCTCCATGTTCTGACCAGGCTGAACAGAAGGTGCGGGACTGTCTGTACCACCAGGCAAAACCCCAGCCTCCACCAACGCAGCCCACAACTCCGATTTAATGGAGTGTTTCTTTGAATGCTTGTCAATAGTCACGGCATAGTTCTCAGCCAGCAAAATCAAATGCTCCTTCGTACATCTATCAAACAACTCCCGACTAGGAGCCTCAACAAATTCTTTCACCTTAAATTCCATTTTCTAATGTAGCACCAAACCACCAGCTAAAACTTGGGCCTTAATGCTACCACAAACAGGGAAGAAAAAATTCCCTCTCAACACACAGACTTCCTCAGTCCAGAAGCCTACCAAAAATACCCCCTAAAAACGTCTAGGGTCCTCAAAACTTAGGACGAGCCCCCATTTTGTTACGACTCCCGAATGCAAGTACTTCAGAGCCACGTAACACAAGTCAAAAACCAGGTTCAGGTTCAAAAAACAGTTTTAATGATTCATTGGAACACAAAACTCAAACCTGATTTAAACAACCCAGTCAGGGATATGGATAAACCGACAAACAATTTAACAATGCTCCAGCCAGCCACACCATGGGCCGTCGAACCGGAGATTCCAAAACCTGCCCAAAGAGATACAACCCTGAAACCAAATACACGAAAACTCTAAGGTCAGCCCTTATCCGTCCCAATACAATATCTGATAACAAGGAATGGTGAAAATACACAAAGTTCTATGCCATGTGGTCAGGCTGCCTCGGCCCCCACCAACAGACTGCTTATCAGTCAGAGTCCACGACGAAGAGAAGGAATTCTGGGAAGCTCTGGTCTTTATACTCCAGATGAGTCACCCGTCACCTGACGCAGCTGGGCCAATCGGGTACAGGAGCCTTTAACCCCTCGATTCCAGACTCACAGCCACGAGGCCTGTACTTGGGATAGAAACAGAGAAGTAAGTACATAGCATTCACCAGGGGGGGGAAAGTGCCTAACAACATCATTAACACCAGCAGAGGGAGCGCATAACATTCACCAAGGAGAAGGATATTAAATTATGTGAGGCAAGGGAAATAAGTAGGGTAGCTATGGGAACTATGAGGATCAAAGAAGAGGTAGTACTGACATTTTTGAAAAATATGAAAGTGGATAAGTCCCCAAATCCTGACAGGATATTCCCTAGGACATTGAGGGAAGTGACTGTAGCGGTTATGACAGAAACATTTCAAATGTCATTAGAAACGGGAATGGTGCCGGAGGACTGGTGTACTGCGCATGTTGTTCCATTGTTTAAAAAGGGTTCTAAGAGTAAACCTAGCAATTATAGACCTGTTAGTTTGACGTCGGTGGTGGGCAAATTAATGGAAAGGATACTTAGAGATAATAAATATATAATCATCTGGATAAACAGGGTCTGATTAGGAACAGTCAATATGGGTTTGTGCCTGGAAGGTCATGTTTGACTAATCTTCTTGAATTTTTTGAAGAGGTCACTAGGGAAATTGATGAGGGTAAAGCGGTGGATGTTGTCTATATGGACTACAGTAAGGCATTTGACAAGGTTCCACATGGAAGGTTGGTTAAGAAGGTTCAATTGTTGGGTATTAATAGTGGAGTAGCAACATGGATTCAACAGTAACTGAATGGGAGACACCAGAGAGTAATGGTGGATGGCTGTTTATCAGGTTGGAGGCCGGTGACTAGTGGGGTGCCTCAGGGATCTGTGTTGGGTCCGCTGATGTTTGTCATATACATCAATGATCTGGATGATGGTGTGTAAATTGGATTAGTAAGTATGCAGATAATCAGTCAGAGTCAGAATGCTTTATTGTCATTGCATGTGTCACATACAACGAGATTACTGTGTCTCTCCATTTAAAAGAACTTCAAACATTCAAATACTCATACTTTTTAAACTCCCTCCCTCCCCAAACCCACCCATGGTTTCACATTTACATAAATTAAAACTCTCCCCACCCCCCCCCCCCCCCCCCTCCTTCCCCATAACCCGCTCCCGAGACAGAGTTCAGTTCCAAGATTGCTGATGGATAAAAGCTGCTCTTGAGTCTGGCAGTGCGTGACTTTAGCGACCTGTACCTTTTTCCTGAGGGCAGCAGTGTGAAAAGGTGGTGACAAGGATGTGTAATGTCTTTCACGGTTTTACAGGTCCTGCTGCGGCATCTGGAGTGGTAAATGTCCTCCAGAGGGGGCAGGGGGAGTCCAATGATACCCTGGGCAGTTTTTATCACCCTAAAAATCAAATGTTTATCACAATTCCCAAACCAAATAATACTAAGATAGGTGGTGTTGTGGATAATGAAGTAGATTTGGAAAGCCTACAGAGAGATTTAGGTCATTTGGAAGAGTGGGCTGAAAGATAGCAGATGGAGTTTAATGCTGATGTGTGAGGTGCTACATCTTGGCAGGACAAATCAAAATAGGACATACATTGTAAATGGTAACGAATTGAGGAATGCAGTTGAACAGAGGGATCTAGGAATAACTGTGCCTAGTTCCCAGAAGGTGGAATCTCATGCAGATAGGGTGGTAAAGAAAGCTTTTGGTGTGCAGGCCTTTATAAATCAGAGCATTGAGTATAGAGGTCTGGATGTAATGTTAAAATTGTACAAGGCATTGGTGAGGCTAATTCTGGAATATGGTGTACAATTCTGATCGCCAAATTATAGGAAAGATGTCAACTAAATAGAGAGAGTGCAGAGGAGATTTACTAGAATGTTGCCTGGGTTTCAGCACCTAAGTTACAGAGAAAGGTTGAACAAGATAGGTCTTTATTCTTTGGAGCGCAGAAGGTTTATGGGCCTGTCCCATGATCATGCGGCTCCATGCTGCAAGCGCGACCTAAAGGGCCTGTCCCACGAGCATGTGACTGCATGCGGCAAACACGACCAAACCAGAAGCGGGGGCCGCGCGGAGGTCGAGTGAGTGACATGACGTTCGAGCGAAGTCCGCGGGAAGTTCGCGTGTAACGTACGGCATCGAGGCAGAGTCCCCTGTGGTCATCTCCCTCCTAAACAGATATACCATTTTGGATACTGTTGGGGGAGTTGGCTCATCAGGGGAAGGCAGCAACAGCCAAGTTCATGGCACCATGGGTGGCTCTGCGGCACAGGAGGGGAGAAAAAAGAGTGGAAGGGCAATAGTAACAGGGGATTCAATTGTAAGAGGAATAGATAGGCGTTTCTGCGGCCTCAAACGAGACTCCAGGATGGTATGTTGCCTCACTGGTGCAAGGGTCAGGGATGTCACTGAACGGCTGCAGAACATTCTGGATGTGGAGGCTGAACAGCCAGTTGTCGTGGTGCACATTGGCACCAACGATATAGGTAAAAAAAGGGATGAGGTCCTACAAGGTGAATTTAGGGAGCTAGGAGATAAACTTAAAAGTAGGACCTCAAAGATAATAATCTCTGGATTACTACCAGTGCCACGGGCTAGTCAGAGTAGAAATAGGAGGATATTGCAGATGAATACGTGGCTTGAAAAATGGTGCAAGGGGGAGGGATTCAAATTTCTAAGGCATTGGAACCGGTTCGGTGGTGGGACCAGTACAAACAGGACGGTCCGCACCTGGGCTGTAATGAAACCAATGTCCTTGGGGGGAGTGTTTGCTAGTGCTTTCGGGGAGGATTTAAATTAATGTGGCAGGGGGATGGGTGCAAGAGCAGAGAGACAGAGGGGTGTAAAATTAGGGTAGAAGCAATAGGTAGCAAGGTGAAAAGTAAAAGTGGCAGGCAGACAAATCCAGGGCAAAAATCAAAAAGAGCCACTTTTCAACATAATTGTATAAGGGGTAAGAGTGCTGTAAAAACAAGCCTGAAGGCTTTGTGTCTCAATGCAAGGAGCATTCGTAATAAGGTGGATTAGTTGAATGTGCAGATAGTTATTAATGAATATGAAATAGTTGGGATCACGGAGAAATGGCTCCAGGGTGACCAAGGCTGGGAACTGAACATCCAGGGATATGCAATATTCAGGAGGGATAGACAGCAAGGAAAAGGAGAAGTGTTGCTAGTTAGAGAGGAGATTAACACAATAGAAAGGAAGGACATTAGCTTGGAGGATGTGGAATCGATATGGGTAGAGCTGCGAAACACTAAGGGGCAGAAAACCCTTAGTGGGAGTTTTGTACAGACCATCTAACAGTAGTAGTGGAGTTGGGGATGACATCAAACAGGAAATTAGAAATGCATGCAACAAAGGTAACACAGTTATAATAGGTGACTTCAATCTACATATAGATTGGGTGAATCAAATTGGCAGGGGTGCTGAGGAAGAGGATTTCTTGGAATGTATGCGGGATAGTTTTCTAAACCAACATGTAGAGGAACCAACAAGAGAGCAGGCTATTCGAGACTGGGTATTGAGTAATGAGGAAGGGTTAGTTAGCAGTCTTGTGCGTGGCCCCTTGGACAAGAGTGACCATAATATGGTGGAGTTCTTCATTAGGATGGAGAGTGACATCGTTAATTCAGAAACAAGGGTCCTGAACTTAAAGAAAGGTGACTTTGAGGGTATGAGACGTGAATTGGCCAAGATAGACTGGCAATTGATTCTTAAAGGGTTGACAGCGGAAATGCAATGGAAGGCATTTAAAGACTGCATGGATGAACTACAACAATTGTTCATCCCAGTTTGGCAAAAAAATAAATCAGGGAAGGTAGTGCATCCATGAATAACAAGGGAAATAAGGGATAGTATCAAAACAAAAGATGAAGCATACAAATTAGCCAGAAAAAGCAGCCTACCAGGGGACTGGGAGAAATTCAGAGTCCAGCAGAGGAGGACAAAAGGCTTAATTAGGAAAGGGAATATAGATTATGAAAGAAAACTGGCAGGGAACATAAAAACTGACTGCAAAGGTTTTTATAGATACGTGAAGAGGAAAAGATTAGTTAAAACAAATGTAAGTCCCTTGCAGTCAGAAACAGGCGAATTGATCATGGGGAACAATGACATGGCAGAGCAATTGAATAATTACTTTGGTTCTGTCCTCACTAAGGAAGACATAAATAATCTGCTGGAAATAGCAAGGGACCGGGGGTAAAATGAGATGGAGGAACTGAGTGAAATCCAGGTTAGCCGGGAAGTGGTGTTGGGTATATTGAATGGATTAAAGGCCGATAAATCCCCAGGGCCAGATAAGTTGCATCCCAGAGTACTGAAGGAAGTAGCCGCAGTAATAGTGGATACATTAGTGAAAATTTTTCAAAACTCTTTAGATTCTGGAGTAGTTCGTGAGGATTGGAGGGTAGCTAATGTAACCACACTTTTTTAAAAGGGTGGGAGAGAGAAAACGGGGAATTACAGACCAGTTAGTCTAACATCGGTAGTGGGGAAAATGCTGGAGTCTGTTATTAAAGATGGGGTAGCAGCACATTTGGAAAGTGGTGAATTCATTGGACAAAGTCAGCATGGATTTATGAAAGGTTAATCATGTCTGACGAATCTTATAGAATTTTTCGAGGATGTAACAAGTAGCGTGGATAAGGGAGAACCAGTGGACGTGTTATATCTGGACTTTCAGAAGACTTTCGACTAGGTCCCACATAAGAGATTAGTATGCAAACTTAAAGCACACGGTATTGGGGGTTCAGTATTGATGTGGATAGAGAATCGCTGGCAGACAGGAAGGAAAGAGTAGGAGTAAATGGGTCCTTTTCAGAATGGCAGGCAGTGACTAGTGGGGTACCACAAGGCTCAGTGCTGGGACCTCAGCTATTTACAATATATATTGTTCAAGAAGGAACTGCAGATGCTGGAAGATCAAAGGTACACAAAATTGCTGGAGAAACTCAGCGGGTGCAGCAGCATCTATGGAGCGAAGGAAATAGGCGACCTTTCGGGCCGAAACCCTTCTTCAGACTGATGGTGGGTGGGGGGGAGGAGGAAGGAAAAGGGGAGGAGGAGGAGGAGCCCGAGGGCGGGCGGATGGGTGGGTGGGAGGAGACAGCTAGAGGGTTAAGGAAGGGGCGGAGACAGCAAGGGCTAGCAAAATTGGGAGAATTCAATGTTAATGCCATCCGGACGCAAGGTCCCCAGGCAGAATATGAGGTGCTGTTCCTCCAATTTCCGCTGTTGCTCACTCTGGCAATGGAGGAGACCCAGGACAGAGAGGTCGGATTGGGAATGGGAGGGGGAGTTGAAGTGCTGAGCCACCGGGAGTTCAGGTAGGTTATTGCGGACTGAGCGGAGGTGTTCGGCGAAACGATCGCCCAACCTCCACTTAGTCTCCCCGATGTAAATCAGCTGACATCTAGAGCAGCGCATGCAGTAGATGAGGTTGGAGGAGATACAGGTGAACCTTTGTCGCACCTGGAACGACTGCTTGGGTCCTTGAATGGAGTCGAGGGGGGAGGTGAAGGGACAGGTGTTGCATTTCTTGCAGTTACAACGGACAGTGCCCGGGGAGGGGGATGGTGCGGGAGGGAAGGGAAGAATTGACGAGGGAGTTGCGGAGGGAGCGGTCTTTGCGGAAGGCAGACATGGGAGGAGATGGGAAGATGTGGCGAGTGGTGGGGTCACGTTGGAGGTGGCGGAAATGGCGGAGGAATATGTGTTGTATTTGCCGGCTGGTGGGGTGAAAGGTGAGGACCAGAGGGACTCTGCCCTCGTTGCCAGTGCGGGGATGAGAAGAGAGAGCAGTGTTACGGGGTATGGATGAGACCCTGGTGTGAGCTTCATCTATGGTGGCGGAGGGGAATCCCCGTTACCTGAAGAACGAGGACATTTCCGATGCCCTGGTATGGAATGTCTCATCCTGGGAAGAGATGCAGCGTTTGCGGAGGAATTGGGAGTAGGGGATGGAGTCTTTACGGGGGCAGGGTGGGTAGACGTGTAGTCCAGATAGCCATGTGAGTCAGTGGGTTTGTAATGTATGTCGGTCAGGAGTCTGTCCCCTGCGATGGAGATGGTGAGGTCAAGGAATGGTAGGGAAGTGTCGGAAATGGTCCAGGTGTATTGGAGTGCCGGATGGAAGTTGGTGGTGAAGTGGATGAAGTCAGTCAGTTGTGTGTAGGTGCAGGAGGTGGCCCCAAAGCAGTCGTCAATGTAACGGAGATAAAGGTCGGGGATGGGGAACTGGTACGTATTGAACAAGGATTGTTCAACGTACCCGACAAAGAGGCAGGCGTAGCTGGGGCCCATGCGTCTGCCCATAGCTACGCCTTGTGTTTGGAGGAAATGGGAGGAGTCAAATGTAAAGTTGTTGAGGGTGAGGACCAACTCCGCTAAGCGGAGGAGACTATCAGTGGCTGGGTATGGGTTGCTCCTCTGGTCGAGGAAGAACAATATATATTAATGATCTTGTTGAGGGAATTGAATGCAACATCTCCAAGTTAGCGGATGACACGAAGCTGGGGGGCAGTGTTAGCTGTGAAGAGGATGCTAGAAGGCTGCAAGGTGACTTGGATGGGTTGGGTGAGAGGGCAAATGTATGGCAGATGCTGTATAATGTGGATAAATGTGAGTTCAAGTTCAAGTCCAAGTTCAAGTGAATTTATTGTCATGTGTCCCTGTATAGGAAAATGAAATTTTTGCTTTGCTTCAGCATACAGAACATAGTAGGCATTTACTATAAAACGGATAAGTGTGTCCATATACCATAATATAAATATATACACACATGAATAAATAAACTGATAAAGTGCAAATAACACAAAATGGGTTATTAATAATCAGAGTTTTGTCCGAGCCAGGTTTAATAGCCTGATGGCTGTGGGGAAGTAGCTATTCCTGAACCTGGTTGTTGCAGTCTTCAGTCTCCTGTACCTTCTACCTGAAGGTAGCAGGGAGATGAGTATGTGGCCAAGATGGTGTGGGTCTTTGATGATACTGCCAGCGTTTTTGAGGCAGCGACTGCGATAAATCCCCTCGATGGAAGGAAGGTCAGAGCCGATGATGGACTGGGCAGTGTTTACTACTTTTTGTCGTCTTTTCCTTTCCAGGGCTCTCAAATTGCCGAACCAAGCCACGATACAACCGGTCAGCATGCTCTCTACTGTGCACCTGTAGAAGTTAGAGAGAGTCTTCCTTGACAAACCGACTCCCCGTAATCTTCTCAGGAAGTAGAGGCGCTGATGAGCTTTCTTGATGATTGCATCAGTGTTCTCGGACCAGGAAAAATCTTCAGAGATGTGCACGTACAGGAATTTGAAGCTCTTGACCCTTTCAACCATCGACCCGTTGATATAAATGGGGCTGTGGGTCCCCCTCCTACTCCTTCCTAAGTCCACAATCAGTTCCTTGGTTTTGTTGGTGTTGAGGGCCAGGTTATTGCGCTGGCACCATATGGACAGTTGCTCGATCTCTCTTCTATACTCTGACTCATCCCCATCAGTGATACGTCCCACGACAGTGGTGTCGTCAGCGAACTTGATGATGGAGTTCGCATTGTGACTGGCTACGCAGTCATGAGTATAGAGTGAGTACAGCAGGGGACTGAGCACGCAGCCTTGAGGTGCTCCCGTGCTGATTGTTATCGAGGCTGACACATTTCCACCAATACGAACAGACTGTGGTCTGAGAATGAGGAAGCCGAGGATCCAATTGCAGAGGGATGCGCAGAGACCCAGTTCTCTGCGCAAAATACAGGGCGGAGGTGCAGAACCTGGTGGACTGTTGCACACGTAACAACTTGTCACTAAACACCTCCAAGACCAAGGAGCTGATTATTGACTTCAGGAGGTCCCATAATGGAGAATACGCCCCAATCTCCATTTATGGGGAAAGTGTGGAGAGAGGTTCCAGCTTTAAGTTTCTGGGCACTCACATTTCAGAGGACCTCACATGGTCCACCAACACCGCTGCGCTGGTCAAGAAGGCACAGCAACGACTGTTCTTCCCGAGGACATTAAAAAAGACTGGTGCAGCGGACAACGTTCTACCACTGCACCACAGAGAGCATATTAACGTATGGCATCTCTGTGTGGTATCTCAGCTGCACGGAGGCGGAGAGGAGAGCTCTTCAGCGCGTTGTCCACAGTGCGCAGAGGATCATTGGGACACAGCTACCAGCCTTGGAGGGCATCTACCACACACGGTGCCTCAGGAAGGCCGTCAGCATCCATAAAGACTCATCACACCCCTGTAATGGACTGTTCAAACTACTTCCCTCCGGCAGACGTTACAAGGCCTTCTACGTCCGAACCTCCAGACTCGGAAACAGCTTTATTCCAAGAGCTATAGCGGCTCTGAACCGGCTCTGCTGAGTGCCCCCCACCCCCCCTGGACTGTCTCCCGCGGATGGTCATGACACACAGCTTATTGATTTATGTTACTTTTCTTTTTCATCGGTTGGAGCTGCATACTAAATCTCGTTGCACTGACGTGCAATGATAATAAAATATATTATTATTATTCTGTGAGTTTGGTAACCAGCTTGGAGGGGATGATTGTGTTAAATGCCGAGCTGTAATCGATGAATAACAGCCTGACATATGAGTTTTTGTTGTCCAAGTGGTCCAGAGCGGAGTGGAGGGCCAACGAGATCGCATCCACCGTTGATCTGTTGTAGCGGTAAGCGAACTGCAGTGGGTCCAGGTTTTGTCGATGTAGGAGTTGATTTGCGCCATGATCAGCCTCTCAAAGCACTTCATCACCATCGGTGTTAGTGCCACTGATCGATAGTCATAGAGGCACGTCACCTTACTCTTCTTGGGCACTGGTATAATTTTTAAAGCAGGTGGGGACCTCAGACCTCAGAAGTGAGAGATTGAAAATGTCCGTAAAAACTCCAGCCAGTTGGTCCACACAGGTTTTTAGAACACGACCGGGTATACCATCAGGTCCAGGTGCTTTTCGGGGATGCTCCCCTCTGAAGGATTTCCTGACGTCAGCCTCTGTGACTGAGACTGAAATGCCATCACAGCGAATGGGGGATCAGGAAGGGACATCAGTATTCTCCCTATCAAAGCGTGCGTAAAACGCATTGAGCTCGTCAGGGAGGTTATCCACTTTGGTGGCAAAAACAGGAAAGTAGACTGTTATCTGAATGATGGCCGATTAGGAAAAGGGGAGATGCAACGAGACCTGGGTGTCATGGTACACCGGTCATTGAAAGTAGGCATGCAGGTGCAGCAGGCAGTGAAGAAAGCGAATGGCATGTTAGCATTCATAGCAAAAGGATTTGAGTATAAGAGCAGGGAGGTTCTACTGCAGTTGTACAGGGTCTTTGTGAGACCACACCTGGAGTATTGCGTACAGTTTGGTTTCCTAATCTGAGGAAAGACATTCTTGCCATAGAAGGAGTACAGAGAAGGTTCATCAGACTGATTCCTGGGATGGCAGGACGATCATATTAAGAAAGACTGGATAGACTCGGCTTGTATTCGCTAGAATTTAGAAGATTGAGGCGGTATCTTATAAAAACTTACTAAATTCTTAAGGGGTTGGACAGGCTAGATGCAGGAAGATTATTCCCGATGTTGGGGAAGTCCAGAACAAGGGGTCACAGTTTAAGGATAAGACGGAAGTATTTTAGGACCGAGATGAGAAAATCATTTTTTACACAGAGAGAGTGGTGAATCTGTGGAATTCTCTGCCACAGAAGGTAGTTGAGGCCAGTTCATTGGCTATATTTAAGAGGGAGTTAGATGTGGCCCTTGTGATTAAAGGGTTCAGGGGGTATGGAGAGAAGGCAGGTACAGGATACTGAGTTGGATGATCAGCCATGATCATATTGAATGGTGGTGCAGGCTCGAAGGGTCGAATGGCCTACTCCTGCACCTATTTTCTATGTTTCTATTTACGGCGTTGAGGCAGCTGCGGGCCGGCAGGCCGTTGACGCGCGGAGTTTTTGAACACGATCAGTTTTTCTTAGCCCCGCATGATGTCGGGACCAGCTCCACACAACTCCATATGGCTCCAGCGATTGAAGTGGGACCGGCCCCGCAAGGCCGTATGGCTCAAGCGACCACGTTAGGTTGCGCTTGCCGCATGGAGTCGCATGCTCGTGGGACTGTCGCGCTTGCCGTATGGAGTCGCATGGTCGTGGGACAGGCCCTTAAGGGGGGACTTGATTGAGGTCTTTAAAATTATGAGATGGATAGACAGAGTTGACGTAGATAAGCTATTTCCATTGAGAGTAGGGAAGATTCAAACAAGAGGACATAATTTGAGAATTAAGGGACAAAAGTTTAGGGACAACATGAGGGGGAACATCTTTACTCAGAGAGTGGTAGCTGTGTGGAATGAGCTTCCAGTGGAAGTGGTGAAGGCAGGTTCATTTTTTTCATTTAAAAATAATTTGGATAGGTATATGGACCGGAAAGGAATGGAGGGTTATGGTCTGAGTGCATGTAGATGGGACTAGGTGAGAGTAAGTGTTCGGCATGGACAGAATGGCCGAGATGGCCTGTTTCCATGCTGTAATTGTTATATGGTTATATGATACAAATCTGTATTTTGTCTTTATTCTTCTTCGTTGCCACAACCACGGTGGAGACCCAATCTGAGGGGTCAGCGACAGGAGCAATCACACCTAGAGACACCATTCTGTTGAGTTCACTTTGAACACGGTCCCTCATAGCATGGGTAATCCTGTGTGCTGGATGGACAACTGGATGTACCTCAGGGTTAATGGTAATTCTGTACTTAATGGGCAACTTGCCCAGCTTGTCGTCAAACAAAGTTTTGTATTGTGTCAGGATTTGTTGAGTAAAGTCACAGGTTGCAGTCAGATGACAAACAGAAGGTCTGAAAGAGACAAGGCCCAGGTCGCGACAAGCGTTGACACCCAGCAGGGATGGCACATCCTCACGAACAACATAGAAACTCAGGTTGTGGACACGTGAGTTAAGACTTTAGCGTAACTCAACTTGACCGATAGAGTGCACTGGACCTGCTGCAAATGGAAGAAGGGAGACAGCTGTAGGAGTGACAGTCTCAGTTTTTCGTATATTTTTCAACTCAGCTAGACACATGACATTACATCTTGCCCCTGTGTCAACTTTCAGGTAAAAATTCTTGCCATTAACGAACAATGCGACCTTGGGATCTAATTGTTTGTGCAGTAAATCACGCACAGTGATTAAAGTCCAAAGACTTTATTGGCATTACAGCATCGGTAACTTCATCTTAACACATAACTCAAGACTGAGGAAGAAAGGGAGGAGAAGATTTATGTTAACTGGTGGGTGGAGCTACAAAATATGTCTCCTTACATGAGTGACAGTGATCTACATCAATAGAAATTCCTACATATGATGGTGATCCTTTGTGGTATGAAGTTTTTATAATGGCATTTCACGAAGTAGTAGAAATGAAAATTACTGATGAAAAAGAGCGCTTATGATTTCTGGCATATTACACAAGCGAAAATGCTAAGTTACTTGCAGAAGGGTTTCAACATGCAGGTAGACTGGGAAAATCAGGTTCAAGTTCAAGTGAATTTATTGTCATGTGTCCCTGTATAGGACAATGACATTCTTGCTTTACTTCAGCACACAGAACATAGTAGGCATTTACTACAAAACAGATAAGTGTGTCCATATACCATAATATAAATATATACACACATGAATAAATAAACTGATAAAGTGCAAATAACAGAAAATGGGTTATTAATAATCAGAGTATTGTCCGAGCCAGGTTTAATAGCCTGATGGCTGTGGGGAAGTAGCTATTCCTGAACCTGGTTGTTGCAGTCTTCAGGCTCCTGTACCTTCTACCTGAAGGTAGCAGGGAGATGAGTGTGTGGCCAGGATGGTGTGGGTCTTTGATGATACTGCCAGCCTTTTTGAGGGAGCGACTGCGATAAATCCCCCCGATGGAAGGAACGTCAGAGCCGATGATGGACTGGGCAGTGTTTACCACTTTTTGTCGTCTTTTCCTTTCCAGGGCACTCAAATTGCCGAACCAAGCCACGATGCAACCAGTCAGCATGCTCTCTGCTGTGCACCTGTAGAAGTTAGAGAGTCTTCCTTGACAAACCTGTAATCTCTGTAATCTTCTCAGGAAGTAGAGGCGCTGATGAGCTTTCTTGATAATTGCATTAGTGTTCTCGGACCAGGAAAGATCTTCAGAGATGTGCACGCCCAGGAATTTGATGCTCTTGACCCTTTCAACCATTGACCCATTGATATAAATGGGGCTGTGGGTCCCCCTCCTACTCCTTCCAAAGTCCACAATCAGTTTCTTGGTTTTGCTGGTGTCGAGGTTGGTACTGGACCCCAAGAAAGGGACTTTGTAGAGTGCCTTCGTAATGGATTCTTAGAGCAGCTTGTAATGGAGCTGACCAGGGAAAAGGCGATTCTGGATTTAGTGTTAGGTAATGAACCGGATTTGATAAAGGAACTTGAGTTAATGAGCCATTAGGAGCAAAGATCCTATAGCAAGCAAGATAGATCACTCGACGAAACAGACGCAGTATGGTCATGGGCAGATTCATGGGTAATTTTCTGCCCCATTTCCTTAACCGGCTTCCGTCTCAACACCAAAGCTCCCATAGGATACTAGTGCGGAGATGGAAGCCAGTTACGGAAACATCCTCGTAAAAATAAAAGTTATTTGGTAAAAATCTTCTCCTCATTTTGAGAATTTTAATTTATTAACACAAACTGTTCCCCCGCAACGTTGATTACACTGCGTGACGGGTCGGGTTGGGTTACGGAAATGGATGGAAAAAAAGGCCCACGTTCCGTTCCGTTGCGTACTACATGTCAGCATTTAGCAGGAGTGGTCTATAGGATCTTTGATTAGGAGGTAGTGACCATAATATGGTCAGGTTTAATCTACAATTGGAGAGGGAAAATGCTAGATCGGAGGTGTCAGTGTTACAGTTGAATAAAGGGGACTAATGGGGCCATGAGGGAGGAGCTGGCCAAAGTTGACTGGAAAGATACCCTAGCAGGAATGACAGTGGAACAATAATGGCCGGTATTTCGAGGAATAATACAAAAGGTGCAGGATCAGTTCATTCCTAGGAGTCACCCCTTATTCCAAGGGGATTAAGGGGCGATCGTGGCTGACAAGGGACGTCAGGGACAGTATAAAAATGAAAGAGAATAAGTACAACGTAGCAAAGATGAGCGGGAAGCAAGAGGATTGGGTAATGTTTAAAGAGCAACAGAAGATAACTAAAAATACAATACGGGGAGAAAATATGAGGTACAAAGGTAACGTAGCCAAGAATATAAAGGAGGATAGTAAATGCGTCTTTAGATATGTGAAGAGGAAAAAATTAGTTAAGACCAAAGTTGGACCCTTGAAGACCGAAAAAGGTGAATTGATTATGGGGAACAAGGAAATGGCAGATGAGTACTTTGGATCTGTCTTCACTAAGGAGGACACAAACATAGAAACATAGAAACATAGAAATTAGGTGCAGGAGTAGGCCATTCGGCCCTTCGAGCCTGCACCGCCATTCAATATGATCATGGCTGATCATCCAACTCAGTATCCCATACCTGCCTTCTCTCCATACCCTCTGATCCCCTTAGCCACAAGGGCCACATCTAACTCCCTCTTAAATATAGCCAATGAACTGGCCTCGACTACCCTCTGTGGCAGGGAGTTCCAGAGATTCACCACTCTCTGTGTGAAAAAAGTTCTTCTCATCTCGGTTTTAAAGGATTTCCCCCTTATCCTTAAGCTGTGACCCCTTGTCCTGGACTTCCCCAACATCGGGAGCAATCTGCCTGCATCTAGCCTGTCCAACCCCTTAAGAATTTTGTAAGTTTCTATAAGATCCCCTCTCAATCTCCTAAATTCTAGAGAGTATAAACCAAGTCTATTCAGTCTTTCTTCATAAAACAGTCCTGACATCCCAGGAATCAGTCTGGTGAACCTTCTCTGCACTCCCTCTATGGCAATAATGTCCTTCCTCAGATTTGGAGACCAAAACTGTACGCAATACTCCAGGTGTGGTCTCACCAAGACCCTGTACAACTGCAGTAGAACCTCCCTGCTCCTATACTCAAATCCTTTTGCTATGAAAGCTAACATACCATTCGCTTTCTTCACTGCCTGCTGCACCTGCATGCCCACTTTCAATGACTGGTGTACCATGACACCCAGGTCTCGCTGCATCTCCCCTTTTCCTAGTCGGCCACCATTTAGATAATAGTCTGCTTTCCTGTTTTTGCCACCAAACTGGATAACCTCACATTTATCCACATTATACTGCATCTGCCAAACATTTGCCCACTCACCCAGCCTATCCAAGTCACCTTGCAGTCTCCTAGCATCCTCCTCACAGCTAACACTGCCCCCCAGCTTAGTGTCATCCGCAAACTTGGAGATATTGCCTTCAATTCCCTCATCCAGATCATTAATATATATTGTAAATAGCTGGGGTCCCAGCACTGAGCCTTGCGGTACCCCACTAGTCACTGCCTGCCATTGTGAAAAGGACCCGTTTACTCCTACTCTTTGCTTCCTGTTTGCCAGCCAGTTCTCTATCCACATCAATACTGAAACCCCAATGCCGTGTGCTTTAAGTTTGTAAACTAATCTCTTATGTGGGACCTTGTCGAAAGCCTTCTGGAAGTCCAGATACACCACATCCACTGGTTCTCCCCTATCCACGCTACTAGTTACATCCTCGAAAAATTCTATAAGATTCGTCAGACATGATTTACCTTTTGTAAATCCATGCTGACTTTGTCCAATGATTTCACCACTTTCCAAATGTGCTGCTATCCCATCTTTAATAACTGACTCTAGCAGTTTCCCCACTACCGATGTTAGACTAACTGGTCTGTAATTCCCCGTTTTCTCTCTCCCTCCCTTCTTAAAAAGTGGGGTTACGTTTGCTACCCGCCAATCCTCAGGAACTACTCCAGAATCTAAAGAGTTTTGAAAGATTATTACTAATGCATCCACTATTTCTGGAGCTACTTCCTTAAGTACTCTGGGATACAGCCTATCTGGCCCTGGGGATTTATCGGCCTTTAATCCATTTAATTTACCCAACACCACTTCCCGGCTAACCTGGATTTCACTCAATTCCTCCAACTCCTTTGACCCGCGGTCCCCTGCTATTTCCGGCAGATTATTTATGTCTTCCTTAGTGAAGACGGAACCAATCTTCCTGATATAGTAGTGGCCAGAGTATCTGAGTTAACGGAGGAACTGAAGGAAATCCACATTAGGCAGGAAATGGTGTTCGGTAAACTGGTGGGACTGAAGGCTGATAAATCCCCAGGGCCTGATGGTCTGCATCCCAGGGTACTTAAGGAAGTGGCTCTAGAAATCGTGGATGCATTGATGATAATTTTCCAATGTTCTATAGACTCAGGATCAGTTCCTGTGGATTGGAGGGTAGCTAAGTTATCCCACTTTTTAAGAAAGACGGGAGAGAGAAAAAGGAATTATAGACCAGTTAGCTGGACATCGGTGGTGGGGAAGATGCTGGAGTCAATTATAAAAGATGAAATAGCCACACATTTGGATAGCAGTAACAGGATCGGTCCGAGTCAGCATGGATTTACGAAGAGGAAATCATGCTTGACTAATCTTCTGGAATGTTTTGAGGGTGAAACTAGGAAAATGGACAAGTGAGAGCCAGTGGATGTAGTGTACCTGGACTTTGTAAAGAGGAGTCATCAACACTCTGTGTCTTTACTTCAGTTTATTCATACTGTACTTACATTACTGCACTAGCTGTACGTGGTCTGTCACGGGAACTAGAGAGAGATCAGTGGGTGGGGAGGTTGTAATTATACTTGTGATATGGGGAGTGGTTAGTAGTGGTGAGGTCACTATGTTAAACGTACATGCACATATCATCTACATCCTTCCCTTTAGAAACAAAAGGCAACAAGGTAGTGACAAGGCGACCACGTCTCATGCGCTACGAACAGTTACGCAAAGTCGCCATAGCGGACGGGCGGCTTGACAACACGTCCCGACCGGGTTCGCATCTCGCCATCTCCCCTCCCTGCAGGAGAAAGGGGAGCCGGCGCAGGGGCAGGAGACCGAACCGGGACGGGGGATCCGGGAGGAGAGGGAGAAGATGGAGAAAGAGGAAGGGAAACAGGTGCAGCAGCGGGCAGACGGGCAGGCGAGGGAGGATGAGCCGGAGGAGACTTAGGCTGATAGAGCTGAGACGGCAGGGTCCGAGGCATGCGGGGAGTGGCGGGCGGTGTGGAAGACTGCAGCGGATGAGCATAAGGGTCAGCGGGCGGTGGTCGAGGCTCGTTGACGAGCCGCAGGTGCTGGCGGGACCGGCGGTAAACGGTGCCGTCATAGTCGACCAGATAGGAACGCGGCGAGCCCGCGTTGCCGATGACGGTGGCGAGCCTGGAGTGGCCGGAGGGGGACTGCATCCGGACGACTTGACCGGGGAATAGACGTGGGAGGGGACAGGCAGGACCTATCATGGGAGCGCTTCTGGATCTCGTGCTTAAGGGCAATGCGCTCCTGGACAGCAGCGGGTTTGAGGACGAAGGGTACGAGGGAGCGCTGAGTAACCGGGATCGGTGGCCGTGTGGTTTGTGACATGAGCCTCTGTGCCGGGGAGCCCATGGCAGGGTCGCGGGAGATATTGCGAAGGTTAAGGAGGGCCAGGTAAAAGTCAGAGTGAGACAATCGACAATGTTCCAGCAAGTCCTTAGCCTCTGCCAGGCCGTTGCTCTGCGGGTACTCCGGGCTGCTGGTGAAGTGATGGAAATTCCAGCTGGCAGCGAAATCCCGAAACTCGGCGCTCGTAAACTGGCTGCCATTGTCCGATTGTAGGCTGGCCGGGGAGCCGAAGGTAGCGAAGTGGCGGCGCAGCTTCCCGATAACGGCCGAAGACGTGAGGGAGTGCAGCTGGTCAACCTCGAACCAGTTGGAGTAGGAGTCGACAAGGACCAGGAAGTGCTTGCCACGCCACTCGAAAATGTCAGTGGCAACCGCCATCCAGGGCAGTTCGGGAGCAGGCTGCTGCAGAAGCGGCTGCCGTTGCTGGTGGGGAGCGAGGCTGTTGCAGGTGGAGCAGGCGGAGACCCTCTCCTGGATGTACTGAGCCATGCCGGGCCAGTAGAGCTGGCTCTGAGCATGAGACAGAGTGGCCTCGGCCCCAGGATGACCGCGGTGGGCGGCCTGAAAGTAGTGGTCGTGCAACGCAGCAGGCACAACCACCTTGTGTCCCTTCACAATCACACCGTCATGCAGCACGAGCTCATCACGGACGAGGAAGTAGGACACGGCACCTGCCGGCAAAGCGGAGCGACGGTCTTCCAACCCTGCTGGATGACGGCAGCAAGCTGCTGCAGAGCAGGATCCTTGGCAGTGTGCTGGACCAGGGATTGCATTTGCTGTGAAGGCACAATATTTACATTGAGCACCATCAAGTCAGACATTTCGTATGGGTGGTGATCGGTGGACATTTGCGGTGCGCGGGACAGCGTGTCGGCCACGAACATGTCCTTGCCTTTGCGATAGACAATCTCGAACGTAAAACGTTGGAGCTGCAGCATCATGCGCTGCAACCGGGATGAGGCAACATGGATCGGCTTGTTGAGAATGGTGACCAGCGGCTGGTGGTCGGTCTCGATAGGGAAGTTGTTGCCTAAGATGTAGTCCTTGAACTTGGAGCAGGCAAATACCACAACAAGCAGCTCCTTCTCTATCTGAGCATAGCGCTGCTCAGCAGTGGTCATGGTGTGGGACGCGTAGGAAACAGGCAGCTGCAGGCCATCATGGAGCTGTAGGCAAGCGGCACCAAGACCGAACTTGGAGGCATCGCAGGTGATGACAATGGGATGCTCTTGGTCGAAACATTTGAGCGTGGGGGTGCTGATCAGCCTGATTTTCAGGACGTCAAAAGCCCTCTGGTGTTGCAGGAACCAGGCCCAGGCAGTGTCCTTCTTAATCAACTCCCTCAGGGGCGCGCTCAGCTCGCTGAGGTCGGGGATGAACTTCCCCAGGTAATTAACCATGCCCAGGAAACGCTGCAGGCTGGGCACGTCAGTAGGGGAGGACATTCCGGAGACCGCAGACGTTTTCTGCAGGTCGGGCTTCAGCCACGAGGCTGTAAAAACGTGGCCCACGTAAGTGACCTCCGGGACGCGGAAACGGCACTTCTTGGGGTTTAATTTGAGGTTGATCTTCCGGGCCTGGTCCAGCACTTGGCGGAGGTTGAAGTCGTGCTCAGCAACATCCTTACCATAGACCAGGATGTCGTCAACGATGATGGCACACGGTAGACCGGCAAACAGTTGCTCCATCGTCCGCTGGAACACCTCGCTGGCAGAGTTGATCCCGAATGGCATTCGGAGGAACCGGAACCTGCCGAAAGGGGTGCTGAAAGTTGTCAGGTAAGAGGACCGTTCGTCATGCGGTATCTGCCAGAAGGAACTCTTGGCATCGAGAACCGAGAAGACAGTGGCCGGGCCAACCTGTGCAGCAACGTCCTCCACTGTTCGCATGGGGTAGTGCGGGCGTTTGATGGCAAGGTTCAGATCCTTGGGGTTGATGCAAATGCGTATTTCGCTTTTATCCTTTTTCGCGGCAACAACCATGGTGGAGACCCACCGGGTGGGCTCGCTCACCTCTTTCAGGATGCCCATGGTAACCATGTTGTGGAGCGTTGACTCGACTTTGGCCTTCATGGCGAAGGAGACCCGGTGTGGCGGACGGATCACAGGCTCGACATTGAGGTCGACCACAATCTTGTAGCTGCAGGGCAGCGTGCCTAGCTCGTCGTCAAAATGGTCAGGATATTCGATCAGGGGGTCCATAAGCGTCTGCACCTGGTGGATGTCACGGTGGAAAGAGACCAGGCCCAGGTCTTGGCACGCTCGGATGCCCAACAGGGTGATGCAGTCATTATCTAGCAGGTAAAAAGTGAGGGGCCGAGAGGCCTTCAGTAACTTGCAGTGCAGGGTAGCCCTCCCCACAGGAACGAGCACGCCTCCCCCGTAGGCATGCAAAAGGGAGCGATCAGGAGTAACTTGTTCATTAGTTCTTATCTTCCTGAAGAGGCTTGTTGACATTACATTTGAAAATGTCCCCGTGTCTATTCTTGCGGTGAAGGTCGAGCCATTCACAGTAACACGAACCGAAGGGTCCGTTATCAGAGCAGGTGCATCCAACAGTGAAAATATGCTGGTCTCCCCCTGGGACAAACTCGAGTCAGACATAGGGAGTTCGTCAGGCTGGTACTGGGAACCAAGTGCGCTATCAGCTTGAACCAAATTGTTTAACAAGCTCCGCTGAGCAGCAACAGGCTTCCCACGGGAACGACAGGCTGCAGAGAAATGGTTTAATTTCCTGCAGAAGTTACACGTTTTGCCCAAGGCAGGGCACACATTGAATTGATGAGAGGCAAAGTTGCAATTGGGGCAACGCTGCGGGTTGCTTCCCCCTGGTGCAGGGGGCCCTCGTTGTCATGGCGGGCCCGTGTTCCACCGACAGCCAGCAACACTGGCAAAGTTAATGTCATGATCAGGTGGTGACACCGCCGAGGTGACAGCTTCGGCCACACGGGAGGCGTGCAGAGCCTCGTCAAAAGACAGGTCGGGCTTGCGCAGAAGTTCAGCCCGCAGCTTTTCATCACGTAGACCATAAACCAGAATGTCCCGGGTCAATACATCGGGGGCCAGCGTGTCAAGGCGGCATCGCCTGGCCAGGTGTCGCAGCGCAGCGACATAATTATCAACGGATTCGCCAGGGTTCTGACGCCGACTGAACATTTTAAAACGCTCTAAGATGCAATTAGTGGGGATGTCGCACATCGCGGTAAACTTAGCCCTAGACATACCGGGTCCCAAGCATCTTCACCCGCAGCATAGACGAACGATTCAGACCGTTCCAGGGCATCGGGACCAGCCAGGTTGAGGAGTAGAGAAGCCTTGATCTCAGGGGTAGCGGCAGGATGAGCGATCGTGACATAGTGGTCGAAGTCACGTCTAAAAACATTCCACCAATGGGCAATGTCTGAATCGAAGACAAGCACATCGGGCTTGCGGCAAGAAGAGGCCATAACGAGGAAATAGAGAAAGGGAACAGGGAACTGGGTCGAAAGGAAATAAACACTGATAAACAGGAGGCGTAAGGGTACGATTTATGACACCATGTAAAGAGTAGTCATCAACACTCTGTGTCTTTACTTCAGTTTATTCATACTGTATTTACATTACTGCACTAGCTGTACGTGGTCTGTCACGGGCACTAGAGAGAGATCAGTGGGTGGGGAGGTTGTAATTATACTTGTGATATGGGGAGTGGTTAGTAGTGGTGAGGTCACTATGTTAAAGGTGCATGCACATATTATCTACAGACTTTCAGAAAGCATTTGATAAGGTCCCACATAGGAGATTAGTGGGCAAAATTAGTGCACATGATATCGGGGGTAGAGTGCTGACATGGATAGAAAATTGGTTTGCAGACAGGAAGCAAAGAGTAAGGATTAACGGGTCCCTTTCAGAATGGCAGGCAGGCAGGGTACCGCAAGGCTCGGTGCTGGGACCGCAGCTATTTACAATATACATCAATGATTTGGAGGGATTCAAAGTAACATTAGCAAATTTGCAGATGACACAAAACTTGGTGGCAGTGTGAACTGTGAGGAGGATGCTATGAGAATGCAGGGTGACGGACAGTTTGGGGGATTGGGCAGATGCATGGCAGATGAAGTTTAATGTGGATAAATGTGAGGTTATCCACTTTGGTATCAAAAACAGGAGGGCAGATTAATATCTAAATTGCGTCAAGTTGGGAAAAGGGGAATTGCAACGGAATCTAGGGGGCCTTGTTCAGTCTATGAAAGTAAGCATGCAGGTACAGCAGGCAGTGAAGAAAGCGAATGGCATGTTGGCATTTATAACAAGAGGAATCGAATATAGGAGCAAAGAGGTCATTCTGCAGTTGTACAGACCACTAGTGAAACCACACCTGGAGTATTGTGTGCAGTTTTAGTCCCCTAATTTGAGGAAGGACATCCTTGCTATTGAGGGAGTGCAGCGTCGGTTTACAAGGTTAATTCACGGGATGTCAGGACTGTCATATGCTGAGAGAATGGAGCGGCTGTGCTTGTACACTCTGGAGTTTAGAAGGATGAGAGGCAATCTTATTGAAACATATAAGATTGTTAAGGGTTTGGACACGCTAGAGGCAAGAAACATTCTCGATGTTGGGGGTGTCCAGAACCAGGGGCCACAGTTTAAGAATAAGGGGTTAGCCATTTAGAACGGAGACGAGGAAACACTTTTTCTCACAGAGAGTTATGAGTCTGTGAAATTCTCTGCCTCAGATAATGGCCGAATAATGGAAAAGAAGAAACGAGTTCCCATCCACCTGGTGGATTTCTTGGAAAGGGAAGTACGGTTCATGTTAGATCCATGCCATGGGAGTATTCAAGATAATAAACCAATTGCAATTGTCAAAGGTTCTTCCTTTACTAAAACTAAATGATAATCAGGACCTAGGGGAGGCAGTTTTGTTACTGCGATAATACCTGTGGAAACAACAGGTGGAATGGAAGGAGATGTATCTACTATCAAGCAAAAATGATTTTGTTTGTTATGTGATGAATTTGGTCACTCTATAAGGCGGTGTCAAAGATTCAAGAAGAAGGAATATAAAGAAAAGGTGGGTTTCTTAAAGAATAAGGGTACCTGTTTTGGATGTTTGAAAAAAAGACACAAGGTTAAAGACTGAGAGTCCTATAACTTGTGATAAGTGCAAGCAAAATCATCCTGAAGCACTTCACACTGTAAAGAAGAAGCCGGAGCAAATAGAACAGAAGGAAAAGCCAGCTACTAGATGCTGTCACCTCACCTCAAGCAACTGCTCATATTGGGGCTGGGGTAGAAGCCTGTATCTTCTCTATCTTACCAGTACAGGTAAGAAATAGAAAGACAAATACAATGTTGCAAACATATGCATTTTTGGATCATGGAAGTTTGGCTACCTTTTGCACGGAAAGCATGATGAGAAGAGAGAAGAGATTAAGATTCTATTGCATATCATGAATGAAAAGAAGGAGTGCGTTTGTCATTACATTACAAGTATGGACATGTCATTGTCATTAGAAACGGGAATAGTGCCGGAGGATTGGCGTACTGCGCATGTTGTTCCATTGTTTAAAAAGGGGTCTAAGAGTAAACCTAGCAATTATAGACCTGTTAGTTTGACGTCAGTGGTGGGCAAATTAATGGAAAGAATACTTAGAGATAATATATATAAGCATCTGGATAAACAGGGTCTGATTAGGAACAGTCAACATGGATTTGTGCCTGGAAGGTCATGTTTAACTAATCTTCTTGAATTTTTTTGAAGATGTTACTCGGGAAATTGATGAGGGTAAAGCAGTGGATGTTGTGTATATGGACTTCAGTAAGGCCTTTGGCAAGGTTCCTCATGGAAGGTTGGTTAAGAAGGTTCAATGGTTGGGTATTAATGGTGGAGTAGCAAGATGGATTCAACAGTGGCTGAATGGGAGATGCCAGAGAGTAATGGTGGATGGTTGTTTGTCAGGTTGGAGGCCAGTGACGAGTGGGGTGCCACAGGGATCTGTGTTGGGTCCACTGTTGTTTGTCATGTACATCAATGATCTGGACGATGGTGTGGTAAATTGGATTAGTAAGTATGCAGATGATACTAAGATAGGTGGGGTTGCGGGTAATGAAGTAGAGTTTCAAAGTCTACAGAGAGATTTATGCCAGTTGGAAGAGTGGGCTGAAAGATGGCAGATGGAGTTTAATGCTGATAAGTGTGAGGTGCTACATCTTGGCAGGACAAATCAAAATAGGACGTACATGGTAAATGGTAGGGAATTGAAGAATGTAGATGAATAGAGGGATCTGGGAATAACTGTGCACAGTTCCATGAAAGTGGAATCTCATGTAGATAGGGTGGTAAAGAAAGCTTTTGGTGTGCTGGCCTTTATAAATCAGAGCATTGAGTATAGAAGTTGGGATGTAATGTTAAAATTGTACAAGGCATTGGTGAGGCCAATTCTGGAGTATGGTGTACAATTTTGGTCGCCTAATTATAGGAAGGATGTCAACAAAATAGAGAGAGTACAGAGGAGATTTACTAGAATGTTGCCTGGGTTTCAGCAACTAAGTTACAGAGAAAGGTTGAACAAGTTAGGGCTTTATTCTTTGGAGCGCAGAAGGTTAAGGGGGGACTTGATAGAGGTTTTTTAAATTATGAGAGGGATAGACAGAGTTGACGTGGAAAAGCTTTTCCCACTGAGAGTAGGGAAGATTCAAACAAGGGGACATGACTTGAGAATTAAGGGACTGAAGTTTAGGGGTAACATGAGGGGGAACTTCTTTACTCAGGGAGTGGTAGCTGTGTGGAATGAGCTTCCAGTTAAGGTGGTGGAGGCAGGTTCGTTTTTATCATTTAAAAATAAATTGGATAGTTATATGGATGGGAAAGGAATGGAGGGTTATGGTCTGAGCGCAGGTATATGGGACTAGGGGAGATTATGTGTTCGGCACGGACTAGAGGGGTCGAGATGGCCTGTTTCCGTGCTGTAATTGTTATATGGTTATATCTAGTCTGGATGAAGACAATTTTATACCAATATCTGAAGTGTTTACACATGAGACCATGCCTGGTGTTCATCAAAATATACCCAGATATGAGGACTTGAGACAATGGCTTTACTTAAAGGATGTAAAAATATCTAAAATAAATTCTGATATTGACCTACTTATCGGAACGAATGCTTTGAAGGCATTGGAACCCATACAGATTGTGAGGAGCCAAGGTGATGGACCGTTTGCTGTGAAAACCCTATTAGGATGGGCTATCTATGGCTCCTTGAGAAGGAACAAGAGCGGGAACCAGAAGAACTACCCTGCTGCTGCTGTTAATCAAATATCTACTGGGGGTTAATTAGAAAAGCTATCGATCAAGCAATACAATCATGACTTCAATGAAAATACCAGTAAGGAATCTGAAGAAATGTCCAGGGAAGAGTTGAAGTTCTTGGATATTATGAACTACTCAGTAAAGATGATAGATGGACACTATTGCCTTGACTTGCCTTTCAAACAAGAAACTGTTAGTCTGCCACATAATCATCATATGGCAGAGCAACGCACCCAGAATATGAAACGCAAGTTTGGCAAGAATGCAAAATGTCATGAGGAATATACGTTTTTCCTAAAGGATATGATTGACAATGATTATGCCGAAATGGTACCAACAAACCAACTGAATAGAAGTGATGGAGAGCTTTGGTACATTCCGCACCATGGGGTGTATCACTCGAAAGAAAGGGAACTTGAGGGTGGTCTTTGACTGTGCTGCGGTCTTCAAAGGAACATTACTTAACTGTCACTACTGCAAGGTCCCGACCTTACCAACTCACTCATTGGAATTCTCATTAAATTCAGACAATTTTGGAATCATATGGTGCAACACAATTGTAAAAAATAACTGTTTCATGACTGGACGAGGGTTGGTCAAGATTATAAACAATGATCTCCTTACTTTTTTTTACCGGATGAAGGTACATCTAGGCTGAAGGACCGAGTATCGAAAATGTTTCTAGAATTTAACTTTCGTGACCCATGTCTGGGAACTACTTTAAATTTGGCACAGATTTAGGTAAAATATAATTGAGAAGGAAGTCAAAACGTGTGTGTGTGTGTGTGTGTGTGTGTGTGTGTGTCCGTCCGTGTGTGTGTGTCCTGACCCACCTAATTAATGGGTGAGGGCAGTTCCTGGGGGTTCCCCCATTTACTGAACCCCACTGACTGCCACGGCAATAGTGGAACTGGGGCAGTGCCAGGCTAGGGGAAGGCTAAGACATCTTCCACTCAGAGGAAAATGCCGAACCCTAACCCTAACTCGTCCCCCTTCCAGAGCTGCCCACTGCTGGAGCTGGAGCCGCTTTGGGACCGGCTGCCGGCTTCGTACGTGTGGCCGCTCAGTGCATCCACCTCGGCCAGCATGCCCTTCTGGTTCATCATGGTGCCTTCAGCACCCCCCATAGCGCCGGCTCCGTCAGTCCGCCCGCTTGTTCACTGCAATAGTAGTAAGCACAAGGTAGTGATTGTGGGAGATTTCAATTTTCCACACATAGACTGGGAAACACATTCTGTAAATGGGCTGGATGGGTTGGAGTTTGTAAAATGTGTGCAGGATAGTTTTTTGCAACAATACATAGAAGTACCTACTAGAGAAGGGGCGGTACTGGACCTCCTGTTAGGAAATGAGATGGGTCAGGTGGCAGAGGTATGCGTTGGGGAACAGTTCGGGTCCAGTGATCACAATACCATTAGTTTCAATATAATTATGGAGAGGGACAAAACTGGACCTAGGGTTGAGATTTTTGATTGGAGAAAGGCTAACTTTGAGGAGATGCGAAAGGATTTAAAAGGAGTAAATTGGGACAGTTTGTTTTATGGGAAAGATGTGGAAGAGAAATGGAGTACATTCAAAGGTGAAATTTTAAGAGTACAGAATCTTTATGTCCCTGTTCGGTTGAAAGGAAATCGTAAAAATTGTAAAGAGCCATGGTTTTCAAGGGAAATTGGACACTTGGTTCGGAAAAAGAGGGATATCTACAATAGTTATAGGCAGCATGGAGTAAATGAGGTGCTTGAGGAGTATAAAGAATGTAAAAAGAATCTTAAGAAAGAAATTAGAAAAGCTAAAAGAAGATATGAGGTTGCTTTGGCAAGTAAGGTAAAAGTAAATCCGAAGGGTTTCTACCGCTATATTAATAGCAAAAGGATAACGAGGGATAAAATTGGTCCATTAGAGAGTCAGAGTGGCCAACTATCTGCAGAGCCAAAAGAGATGGGGGAGATATTGAACAGTTTCTTTTCTTCGGTATTCACCAAGGAGAAGGATATTGAATTATGTGAGGTAAGGGAAACAAGTAGAGTAGCTATGGAAACTATGAGGATCAAAGAAGAGGAAGTACTGACACTTTTGAGAAATATAAAAGTGGATAAGTCTCCAGGTCCGGACAGGATATTCCCTAGGACATTGAGGGAAGTTAGTGTAGAAATAGCAGGGGCTATGGCAGAAATATTTCAAATGTCATTAGAAACGGGAATAGTGCCGGAGGATTGGCGTACTGCGCATGTTGTTCCATTGTTTAAAAAGGGGTCTAAGAGTAAACCTAGCAATTATAGACCTATTAGTTTGACGTCAGTGGTGGGCAAATTAATGGAAAGAATACTTAGAGATAATATATATAAGCATCTGGATAAACAGGGTCTGATTAGGAACAGTCAACATGGATTTGTGCCTGGAAGGTCATGTTTAACTAATCTTCTTGAATTTTTTGAAGATGTTACTCGGGAAATTGATGAGGGTAAAGCAGTGGATGTTGTGTATATGGACTTCAGTAAGGCCTTTGACAAGGTTCCTCATGGAAGGTTGGTTAAGAAGGTTCAATGGTTGGGTATTAATGGTGGAGTAGCAAGATGGATTCAACAGTGGCTGAATGGGAGATGCCAGAGAGTAATGGTGGATGGTTGTTTGTCAGGTTGGAGGCCAGTGACGAGTGGGGTGCCACAGGGATCTGTGTTGGGTCCACTGTTGTTTGTCATGTACATCAATGATCTGGACGATGGTGTGGTAAATTGGATTAGTAAGTATGCAGATGATACTAAGATAGGTGGGGTTGCGGGTAATGAAGAAGAGTTTCAAAGTCTACAGAGAGATTTATGCCAGTTGGAAGAGTGGGCTGAAAGATGGCAGATGGAGTTTAATGCTGATAAGTGTGAGGTGCTACATCTTGGCAGGACAAATCAAAATAGGACGTACATGGTAAATGGTAGGGAATTGAAGAATGTAGGTGAACAGAGGGATCTGGGAATAACTGTGCACAGTTCCATGAAAGTGGAATCTCATGTAGATAGGGTGGTAAAGAAAGCTTTTGGTGTGCTGGCCTTTATAAATCAGAGCATTGAGTATAGAAGTTGGGATGTAATGTTAAAATTGTACAAGGCATTGGTGAGGCCAATTCTGGAGTATGGTGTACAATTTTGGTCGCCTAATTATAGGAAGGATGTCAACAAAATAGAGAGAGTACAGAGGAGATTTACTAGAATGTTGCCTGGGTTTCAGCAACTAAGTTACAGAGAAAGGTTGAACAAGTTAGGGCTTTATTCTTTGGAGCGCAGAAGGTTAAGGGGGGACTTGATAGAGGTTTTTAAAATGATGAGAGGGTTGGACAGAGTTGACGTGGAAAAGCTTTTCCCACTGAGAGTAGGGAAGATTCAAACAAGGGGACATGACTTGAGAATTAAGGGACTGAAGTTTAGGGGTAACATGAGGGGGAACTTCTTTACTCAGAGAGTGGTAGCTGTGTGGAATGAGCTTCCAGTGAAGGTGGTGGAGGCAGGTTCGTTTTTATCATTTAAAAATAAATTGGATAGTTATATGGATGGGAAAGGAATGGAGGGTTATGGTCTGAGCGCAGGTATATGGGACTAGGGGAGACTATGTGTTCGGCACGGACTAGAGGGGTCGAGATGGCCTGTTTCCGTGCTGTAATTGTTATATGTTATATGGTTAATACCAGCCGTCCGACAGCCCGAGCGATCCTTCGCAGCACCGACCGGCGGCCCGACAGCCCGACCAACCCCTCGTAGCACTCACCAGCGGGCTGACATCCCGACCGATCACAATGAACACAAGGCAGGCAAGCCTTCAAACTGCCAGCCTTTTAGCCTCATCAACCTCAGGTGTGGTTCGCCCATGTGGAGGCACAGTTTCGTCTACACCGCATCGACCACAATGACACCATGTATTTTCATGTGGTGGGGGCTTTACCACAGGACTGTGCCTCGAGGCTGTTGCCCTACATCAGAGACCCTCCGTCCAGTGGCAAGTACAAAGGGTTGAAAGCCCTGTTATATCACGCTTACGGTCTTACCCGTAGAGACAGGGCGGCAAGACTGCTACATATGGACTGCATCGGAGACCGAATGCCACCGACGATCATGGCAAAGATGTTGACCCTGATGGACGTGCACCGACCCTGCGTGCTTTTCGAACAGGCGTTCTTAGAGCAGATGCCCGACAAAGTACAGCTGATGCTAGCGGGAGCCGATTTCAGCGACCCGCAGCGGCTCGCAGAAAGAGCCGACGAACTGTGGGCGCACAGACTGCGGGACGTTTACGCCGTCGCCCGCGCCCTGGTTACACAACGGGTGCAGCGAGCTGACATCAAGAAGAAGAGATCCAGCCCAGTGTCGAAGAGCAACCGCCACGGCCAGTGGTCTACGGTTAACGCAGATGGTGCTACTACCACCAACGATACGGGTCCGAAGCCCGAAGATGTCGGAGCCCTTGTTCGTTTCTGGGAAACGTGCCGGCCGATCGTCCATGGAGGCGAACGTGATCGGCCCCAACGTGATCGGCCTCTTCGTCCGCGATTGCCTTTCCAGTCAACTTCGGTGGAATCCGGTGCTCATGCAAGTATCCTGCCTCCAAGTGCCCAAGACGTTCTTGCTGGTAAGGTGGGACCCATCCTCTCGGCTGTCAACGGGAGCGATATTCGCACCTATGGAACACGGACCGCAAATCTAAATTTCGGCTCCCACCAGTACAGATGGAAGTTTATCGTTGCTGACGTCACCCAACCGATCCTGGGGGCCGATTTCTTGCACGCGTTCTCACTGTTAGTCGACGTGCGAGGTGGTTGCATGGTCCCTGTGTTGGACCCACGCCCCGCCAAGCAGCGCAACCCGTCAACGCCCCTACAGCAACTCGCCGAGGTAGCTGTGATCAAGC
This sequence comes from Amblyraja radiata, assembly GCF_010909765.2. Classification (NCBI taxonomy): domain Eukaryota; kingdom Metazoa; phylum Chordata; class Chondrichthyes; order Rajiformes; family Rajidae; genus Amblyraja; species Amblyraja radiata. The sequence goes on along the minus strand of NC_045984.1, from coordinate 1,444,521 downwards.
AACTTTTCGCAGCCCTGCTCGCCGACTTTCCAGGGTTGCTCACGCCCCGGTTCGACGGGGCCGCGCCCAGTCATGGCGTTGTCCACCACATTCCCACTGAGGGACCACCGGTACACGCCGGAGCGCGCCGTCTCCCGCCCGATAAACTGCGCATCGTACGAGCCGACATGGGGATTGTACGGCGGTCGGATAGCCCTTGGCCTTCCCCATACACATGGTGCCCAAAGCGTCTGGGGCTGGAGACCTTGCGGTGATTACAGGCGTTTGAACGCAGCACCTACAGCCGATCGGTATCCATTCCTGAACATCCAGGATTTCTCGGCCCATCTGGAAGGTGCGACTATCTTCTCAAAGGTCGACCTTATCCATGGGTATAATCAAATCCCGGTGCAACCCAACGACGTCCCTAAAACGGCCACCATTACCCATTTCGATCTGTTCGAATGGCTCAGAATGCCTTTTGGCTTGAGGAACGCTGCACAGGCGTTCCAAAGGCTAATGGATCAGGTTGGCCGGGGTTTACCATTTATCTTCATCTACCTGGATGATATCCTCATCGCCAGCAGCTCGCCGGCGTAGCACGCCAAGCACCTCCGCCTGCTTTTCGAACGGCTGCACAAACACGGGTTGGTGATCAACCATGAGAAGTGCCAGTTCGGATTGCGCTACATTTCTTTCTTAGGTCATAGCATCACCTCTCACGGTGCGCAGCCACTGCCCGAGAAAGTCGACACTATCCGTCGCTTCCCCAAGCCTCTATCGGTCAAGGGTCTACAGGAGTTTATCGGGATGGTTAACTTCTACCACCGATTCGTCCGGTCTGCGACCGCCATTATGCGGCCATTGTTTCAATGCCTGGCCGGTAAGCCTAAGGACCTGGCCTGATCCAAGGAGGCACAGAAGGCGTTCGAGGGTGCAAAAGCAGCAATGGCCAACTCCACTATGCTTGAACACCCTAGGGCGTCAGCCCAAATGGCCCTCACCATTGACGCTTCAGACGTCGCGGTAGGCGCCGTCCTCGAGCAGTGCGTAGGTAATCGCTGGGTGCCGCTGGCATTCTTCAGCAGGCAACTGCGAGCCCCTGAAGTTAAATACAGCGCTTTCGACAGGGAGCTCCTTGCACTTTACCTAGCAATCCGCCATTTTCGTTATTTCCTGGAAGAGCACGCGTTCACCTCGTTTACCGATCACGTCACTAACATTCGCTTTGACCAAGGTGTCTGACTCTTGGTCTGCCCGACAACAACGGCACCTCGCCTACATTTCCGAATTCAAGTCTGACATTCGGCATGTGGCAGGGAAGTAAAATGTTGTGGCCAACGCATTGTCCCGTCCTACGCTGCCCGAAGTTTCAGCGTTTAGTCTTGGTGCTGATTACCAGGTGCTGGCAGCCACCCAACGGGTATGGAGATTTCTTGCAATGCTGAATCAGGACTGAAGCTGGTTGATGTGCCATGTGGCGCCTCCGGCGTGCAAGTCCTTTGTGATATTTCCACCGGTAAAGCCCGTCCTATTGTCCCAGTCGCTTGGCGGCGTCGGATTTTCGACACCATCCACAGCCTGGCGCACCCGTCCATTCGCGCCACCTCTGCCTTGGTCGCGGCGAAGTTCGTCTGGCACGGGTTAAGGAAACAAGTTGCTGCATGGGCTCGTTCCTGTATCCCATGCCAGACCTCCAAAGTGTAGAGACATGTGCACCCGCCGGTCCAGGATTTCGCCGTCCCAGACGGCAGGTTCCTGCACATCCATGAAGACCTGGTAGGTCCCTTGCCTTGTTCTCGTGGGGCTACCCACTTACTGACTATCGTAGACAGGGATACCAGGTGGGCGGAGGCAATCCCGTTGGCGGATACCTCTGCTGATACCTCTGCTGATACCTCTGCGCGAGGGCCATGGTATCCCAGTGGTTGCTCGTTTCGGGGTCCACTCACATATTACCACCGATAGGGGGGACCAGTTCACGTCCTCCCTGTGGTGTGGTATGGCGCAGCTGTACGGCGCAAAGCTGCACCAGACTACCGCTTATCACCCAGAGTTTAATGGGTTGCTTGAGCGGTAACATCGTGGGAACCTCGTGCGATAACAGTACGGCATTCGTGGACCACCGTGGCGCTAACGGCAGGTAATCGTGTGAGGGCCTTTTCACGGGGCGAGTTGACGCAAGATGTCACCAGAGTGAAGAGGTCGTGGTCCAGCACGAGTCTCGCACGATATAACGGCAGTAGATAAAGAGTTCCCACGGTACTCGGCATTTATGTTATTCGTGCGAGTGACTTGGCCGTTTCCCGAGCTGTCGCGTTAAATCTTGAATGAACATCGTGAACTACACGTGACACAAATGATGTAACTTTTTTTTTCACACACTATATATATCCTCCCTTGGTTGAATCGGCTCATTTGGAGACATGCCTTTACGAAATAATTTCGAGTACAGAATGGTGGTTTTTTTCATTGACGCGCTGTCTGCGACTTTTTTACTTTGCAGCTGCAGGGCACAGACAGTCTTATAAGAGAAGTTTAAGTTAACTGCAAACACAGCACTTTTACATCAATAGCAATGTATGTTTTTAAATCTTGGATAACATTAAATGGTTCTCCTCTTGATGAACTTATATATCGTTATATAAACTCACATGAGCACTCGGGAAACTCGGCAGCCTTCGTCTCCAGCAGGTTCCTTTTTCTCTCCCTGTTTCTATAATCCTCTCTGGATTTATCGTACAGAATCTCGTTAAATTGGAACCATTCTACAAGTTCCCCCTCTTGTTCCCTGGTGAAGTTATATGACTTTACCTTCTGCCATCTTCCCTTTACGTCTGTAGAGGCTATTCCTACAACGGCTACTGGGGAGGCAATCTGAATTGCACCTTGCTCACCCTCTCCCTGCTCCAAGGAGCCCACAGGCAGTGTTATCTGTGGCATCTCCTGTTGCCTCTCCACCTGTCTCTCTTGCTGCGTCTCCTCCTCATTCTCCTGCATGGCAAAAACATCTCTGACCCGCTTTACCCCCTTCCTTTGAGATTTTCTGGGAGCCATCTCTGCAAGTGTTCCTGTTAAAAAGATTATCCAACAATGACAATTAGGTGGGACGTCCTCGAAGGACACATGTTCCCATGTGTCCTTTTGAGACCACCTTTTTTAGTCACCCTCTGTCCCCTCTGTCCAGCTTCCGGGTTTACCGTTCGCAGGAGTTCCCACGCGCTATATCTCTAAAATCTGAAGTTATGTAATGTCTAAAGGAACTGCAGACGCTGGTTAATGCTGGTTAATATGCACAGAAGGACACAAAATGTTGGTGTAACTCAGCAGGTAAGTCAGATCTGGGAAGAAAAGCATAAAAAGCTGGAGTAAGTCAGCGGGTCAGGCATCATCTCTGGAAAAAAAGAATAGGTGACGATTCGAATCGGAGCCCTTCTTCAGACATCCTAATCGGAATTGAGTCTGAAGATGTGTCTCGTCCCGAAACATCAGCTTTTTTTCTCCAGAGATGCTGCTTGACTCGCTGAGTTACTCCAGCTTTTTGTGTCTGTCTTCGGTTTAAACCAGCATGTGCAGTTCACTCCTTACACGGGTCTCTGCACAACATTGATTGGTAGCGTTCCGGACCCCTGGACCCGAGGACTCCGACCTGTATCTCTCAAAGAAGTACATGTGAAAAATATCTCACGGACCATAAAAATGCGTAACCTTTCAGTAAAGTCCCTTTTAAAGTCCCTTTTAAAGATTATAGTTATTTTCTTGAATCTCATTAACATAACTCATGAATAAGTTGATGTCCATATGCGGATGTAAATCTTTATTTTAATTTATTTTTTAAATTCAATACTTGGTGACTCGGGAGAAAATTCAAGCGAGTTTGAATTTCTCCAAGAGTGACTTGTACACTTGTGGTTGAGCATTGCAACATTATATGAACGTAGTGGCCAGTGCGATATCCGTGCGATATCCGTAATAACTCTTGCGGTTACCGTGGGAACTCCTGCGAACGGTGAACCCGGAAGCTGGACAGAGGGGACAGAAGGTGAGTAAACATTGTCTTCTGTGGGATTGAATTAAAAAAAATAAAGATTTGCATCCGCATATGGACATCAACTTATTCATGAGTTATGTTAATGAGATTCAAGAAAATAACTATAATCTTTAAAAGGGACTTTAAAAGGGACTTTACTGAAAGGTCCCGCATTTTTATGGTCCGTGAGGAATTCTTCACATGTACTTCTTTGAGAGATACAGCTCGGAGTCCTCGCCGACTAGCGATCGATGCCTTTCCGAAGCAGGGTCCGGAACGCTACCAATCAATGTTCTCCAGCATCTGCAGTTCCTTTTTGAACACAATGTTCTCCAGAGACCCGTGTAAGGAGTGAACTGCACATGCTGGTTTGAACCGAAGACAGACACAAAAAGCTGGAGTAACTCAGCGAGTCAAGCAGCATCTCTGGAGAAATATAGCTGATGTTTCGGGACGAGACACATCTTCAGACTCAATTCCGATTAGGCTGTCTGAAGAAGGGTTCCGATTCGAATCGCCACCTATTCTTTTTCTCCAGAGATGCTGCCTGACCCGCTGACTTACTCCAGCTTTTTATGTTTTTCTACCTAGATCTGACTTACCTGCTGAGTTACACCAACATTTTGTGTCCTTTTGTGCGTATTAACCAGCATCTGCAGTTCCTTTAGACATTACCTAACTTCAGATTTTAGAGATATAGCGCGGAAACAGGCCCTTCGGCCCACCGAGTCCGCGCCGACCACCTATTCTTATCCGGCTTCAGAACGGTTCTTCCTTCCATTCGTTTGGGCACTGACCCGACCTACCAACCTACCTCAATGCGGACATTGGACTTTTCCCCCCATGGAACTGTCCTGAAAACATATATTCGGAACTCTGGTATTTTCCTCTTCGCTCTACCTGGTGTTCTTGTGCATGTGTCGGAGTGAACAGCAGATGCCGGTTTAAAGAGAATGCTGGAGTAACTCGACGGTTCAAAATGCTGGAGTAACTCAACGGGACATACAGCATCTCTAAAGGGAAGGAACGGGTGACGTTTCGGGTCGAGGCCCTTCTTCAGACTGTACGTAGCTTGGTTATATTCATGTATAGCATTATCTGATATGATTGTATAGCACGCAAACAAAAGTTTATTCCCTGCATAGAATCAAACAGCGTAGAAACAGGCCCTTCGACCCAACTTGCCCACACCGACCAATATGTCCCATCTACACTAGTCCCACTTGCCCGCGTTTGGCCCATAACCATCTAAACCTATCCTATCCATGCTTCAGTCTAATGCGTCTTAAACATTGCGACAGTACCTGCCTCAACTACCTCAACGGATAGCTCATTCCATACACCCACCACCCTTTGCGTAAAATAGTTACCCCTTAGGCTCTCATTAAATCATTCCCCCCGAACCTAAACCTGTATCTGCTGGTTCTCGATATGAGACAATAATAACAAACCAAAGCGAGTTAGGACATCCTGGATAAACCTAAGGTAGCCACAAAATGGAGGAACTCAGCGCAACAGGCAGCATCTCTGGGGAGAAGGAATGGGTGACATTTCGGGTCGAGACCCTTCTGATATGCTGCCTGTCCCGCTGAGCTACATGTTGTGTCTATCTTCGTTTTAATCCAGCATCTGCAGTTCCTTCCTGGCCGAACCCGATTGAAAGATGAGAGGCTGGGCGATAGAGCATTGGGTGTGACAAGGATCAGGCTTCAGTAAGCAAAGTAAAGAGAGGTGGCAACGTTATGGAAATGAAGCGGGTAATCCGAGTGATGGCGAGACGGTATCCTCTAATGTGTCGGAAAGAACTGTAGATGTTGGTTTGCACCGATGATAGACACAGTAATACTGGAGACAGACATAAAATACTGGACGGGCAGCATCTGGATAAAAGGAATGGGTGACGTTTCGGGACGAGACTCTGAAGAAGGGTCTCGAACCGAAACGTCACACATTCCTTCTCTCCAGAGATGCTGCCCGTCCCGCTGTGTTACTCCAGCATTTCGTGTCTATCTTCCGTATGCTCTGTGATGGTCATCTCGGAGTCAAGTGGCAACTCTGGTCTGTAGACACGAGGAACAGCAGACGCAGGAATCACGAGCAAAACACAGAGCGTTGGACGAGCCTGACCCTTTGAGTTCCTCCATCACTTTGTGTTGAAGTCAGGTCTGAACATTGCTTGGCTCAGTCTCAGGCGCCGGCTAACTAGGAAGGTCGAGTCAAAGTCCAGCACTAACACTCAAGAAATAACGTTTGCGGCCTGATGTTCCCAATATTTAATTGAAATCATTAATAAAGTAAATACATAGATACCGGTCTAATCAGTATCTACGGGATTGGACAGGCTAGATGCAGGAAGAATGCTCCCGATGTTGGGGGAGTCCAGAAATAGGGTCCCAGTTTTACAGTCTACCGTGGGAACTCTTTAACTCAGTAAAGTAAAGTAAAGTAAAGTAGCCTTTATTGTCATATCAGCGCACAGGCAGCAGTTGATTGTTGCTCTATTCAATTTCCCAGGGGGTCGGGACGGGACTGGAGTTGGGAGGGAAAGGTGGGGGAGTCGAGGGAGAGGAGGGGGAGACAGATGGGGGTGTCTTCATTTACTGGCGGCGGGTGTCTGTCACTGAAACAGGCAGGTGAGATTTCACATCCACCTTGTGTGTGCCTCTCTCTCTCTCTCCCTCCCTCCCTCTTACACAGGCTGAGAGACTCTGCCTCTGTGAGTGTACGTCTCTTTCTCCCCCTCTCCCACACACAGTAAGACCGAGGTGCTGTGCTCAGTCCATCTGTGTCTCCCACATACACAGTAAAACATGTCTCCAAATGAGCCAATTCCACCAAGGGACGATATTTATAGTGTGGGAAAAAAAAGTGACATCATTTGTGCCACGTGATGATTTAACAACACTTCACAATGTTCATTCAAGATTTAACGGGAAAGCTCGGGAGACGGACAAGTCACTCGCACAAATAACAGAAATGCCGAGTACCGTGGGAACTCTTTATCTACCCCCCGTTATATCGTGTGATATCGTGCTAGACCACGACCACTTCACTCTGGTGACATCTTGCGTCAAGTCGCCCCGTGAAAAAGCCGCATAAGTCGGCGTTAAAGGCCCGACTTACCGGCCGTGAATGGGTCAACCAGTTACCTTGGGTCCTCCTTGGCATCAGGACAACGCCTAAGGTGGACCTCAAAGCCTCTTCGGCTGAGTTGGTTTATGGCTCGGTTTTGCAGGTTCCCGGGGATTTCTTGCCTGTCCCTCCGGACCAGGAGGTTTCCACCTCACAGTTGTTGGTGGACCTTCGCGAGCAGGCACGCGCTTTGGTCCCGGTTCCCACTTCCCGGCATGGTTCGTCTTCGGTATATGTTCCTACTATGTTACGGGATTGTGCTTATGTTTTTCTCCGTAGAGACGCTCATCGCTTGCCGTTACAGAGGGTGTACGAGGGTCCGTACAGGGTGCTCAGTACTGGTGTCTCGACGTTCACATTGGACATGGGTGGTAAGGAGGAGTTTGTCTCCGTGAGCCTCCTTAAGCCTGCACAAGTTGACGAGGATAGCCCAGTGACACTGGCTACTCCGCGGCGTGGAGGACGTCCACCTGCTGTTTTGCCGCCCTCTGCACCTGTTACCTCCAGTCGCATTTTCTCCGGTCCCCTTTGTTACGCCTGTCCCTCGTTTGCGTTTCTCGCGTCCCTCCGGTACTGTTTTACCGGTCCCAAATGTTACGCTCACCCCGCGACCTCGGACTACGCGTTCCGGTCGTACCGTTCGTTTACCCGTGCGTTTCCATGCCGCGGATTCTGTGGGGGGGGGGGGGGGGGGGGGGGGGGGGGGGGCATTTAGCGGAGCCTGCTAGCGCACGCATATATCGAATCCGGCATTCGGAAGCCGCGGTCATGTGACTCGGGAGGGGCTGTTGTTTTCGCGCGGGTTTTCCCTTGCGCATGTTAGTTCAGCACTGACCACCGTTGTGGGCAGATGTGTCTGATAAGCCTGTATTCTGCTGCAACTTGAACTTTCGAATAAAGATCTGTTGAAAACTCCAGTAGTCGTTTCTCAGACCACTAAAAGAGGGGTGAATTTTAAAGGAGACTAGACTAAGTGCAGACCCGTTGGGTCTGTTCCCCAATGTGCGGTTAAGGGGAGGGGGGGGGGTGGAATGCGGTGCACACACATTAACCATCCCCCACACACTAGCTACCCCCTCCCCCGCACACACACTAACTACCCCCCTTGTTAATATATTAATATTATTAATTTGCTCTTTTTACCCCATAATAGACCTATCTACTGACGCATAGCCCCCAACTCGCAGGCGCGTCTAGGGGGGGGGGGGGGGGGGGTAGAGAGTGAGGGCAGAGGGAGAAGGGGGGGAGAGGGGTTAGGGAGAGGGAGGGAATGAGGGGAAGAGGGAGGGAGGGGGAGAGGGAGGGAGGGGAGGGAGGGAGGGAGGGAGGGAGGGAGGGAGGGAGGGGCGGAGAGGGAGGAAGGGGGGAGGAAGGGTGGGAGGAGAGAGTGAGGGGAGAGAGGGAGGGGGAGCGGGAGGGGGGGAGGAGAGAGTGAGGGGAGAGAGGGAGGGGGACATGGAGGGGGGGACAGAGGGAGGGGGTGAAAACAGGGAGGAGGGGGACAGGAAGGAGGGGGCAGGACAATGGGGGGGGGGGGAGAGGGAGGGTGGGAACGGCCTCGCGGGGCTGGTCCCGACATCGCGCGGGGCTCCAAAGGTCATGTACTCTCCGAAAATCCCACGCGCCAACGGCCTGTCGGCCCGCAGGCACATTGAGGGTGTGTTGACGTCGTACACAGCGTCTTGACAGCATACGCCTAGCGCGTGGCATCGCGCGATGACGTCACCGCCTGGCGTGCCGTTGTGTGATGACGTCGCCGTGCGATGTCCAAATTCAGTCGGCCCGCCTCCTGCCCAGCTGATTGGTGAGTATGATTTCGGGACCATATGCCTCCGGGGTTCAAATTGGGACCAGCCCCGCGCGGCCGTACGCCTCAATCGACCACGTTTGGTCGCGAGGCCCTGAGCGAGCGGACGGACGTAGGAGTGCAGATGCGGGAGGTGTGGCGCGAGCGTACTTGGAGCGGGCGGGGGGTGGGAGGGGGAGGGGGGGGAGGGGGGGGGGGGGGGGGGGGGGGGGGGGGTGGAGTGGAGGAGAGCCGGGCTGCCAAATGAAGAGAGAGAGAGAAGCGGCTTGGATTGGTCGGCATGTTGACATTGTGATGTCAGCAGCTGGTAAGCGCCGTTCAGATCTTAAAAATTGAGTTTTGTTTGAGTTTGTGATCAATTTTACTCAAAATCTGGGGAAATAATTGAATAAGGAGTGGATGTGCGAATGTAAAAGTAAAATCGCTTGCGAAATGGTAAAAATGTCGGCGTTTTTGCGCGTGGTTTACGAGGAGTAACGAATCAAATGCAAAATGCCACACACCCACAGAGTTTTTAAAGTATATAGATGTATGTAGCTATGTTTTTTGCATGGAGATTGGTGGGTGATGTAATGTGCTGGCAGGGTAAATAATGGAACCCATTATGACAGGAAAGTTTAAAAGAATTTAGATACACATGAACAAGCATGGAAATTAGATGCATAGACCATGTGCAAGCAGTTATGCAGTTCGAACTAGCATCATAGTCTGCACATGCATCGTGGGTCAAAGGGCTTGTTTCTGTGCAGCACTGTTCAACGTTCTAAGTTCTCGTTGAACAGCAATCCGTGTTCTTTTGCTATTTTGAAGATAAATGTGAGGAAATCTATTTGTAGTGAACCCTCAGCACATTTTAAGGCCTTGCGTGAATTGTAACCAGTCATTACACGTGACAAAACACAAATCATAATTTGGCTGCTTTATATCACCATGTATAGAGTCATTGAGCCGCAGAGCTGTGCAGCAACAAAATAGGCCATTCGGCCCAACTTATACATGCCGACCAAAGTTGTTATAAATCTTTACTTTTAACTTGGCCATAATGGCTCGTTATCATGGCGGTGGTACGATGTTGGAGTTGCAGGGATCGACTTGCCCAGGTGATGATGTTGATGTCCTCCACCAGTACTCCTAGCAGCTCCGTGCTGCTGCAGACTACGTCCAATCCCTGCGTTCGGCCTCTTGGAGCGGCACCTGGTCCATTTTCCCTTTGCCCCACTTATTGTACTTGAGTTTGGCTTGATTGTATAGTTTTATCTGATTCTATAGTTTTATCTGATTTGACTGATGACATGTAAACAAAGGAATTCATTCAACACAATAGTAATAAAACTAAACCTAAATCAAAAATATAACCAATCCGGTATCCTAAATAATGTGGAGGGGTCAATGCTAATTTTGTCGCGTCACCAGGCAAAAAACATCTACCTTGTGATTTGTATTTATTCATTTTGACGTTGTTGGAGAAGCCTTTCTTTTGGCATCGATATTCCTTTTCTTTTCGAGGATAGTTGAATTTCAATATCTCGAGGCTCACCAAAGATTTATTTTATGTTTTTTTTTTTCAATTGAAATCAATGAATTTGAACGCGGTTGTCATGGTAGATGAAGTTTTAATATGTAATATGGATATTAAATAACACGATTCTTCTCCGCCCTGTTAAGGTACTCCAGTGTAAAAAGGAAACTGTTGTGATTGGTGCAGGTGAACAATCAATTGAAATTAGCGATTTCCCATTCCTCATCAGAGAGGTGACGGGGTGGGAGGGTGCGGTGTGGCATTGACCTGATACTTCCTCGGGATTTGATTTGGAATTGGGCAGTCGTGAATACTTTGTAGTGGTGTTGCTGTTTCCACAAATAACTTGGGAGTGAGTTCGAAATGCGTCATTTCAAAGAAGAGCCACTATGAGGTTGAGCTACCAGGTGCTGAAATAAGTCCACCCCACCACGTGCATCTCCTCCAAGACCATGAGTGCCATGAACTCGTTAGCCAGACATTTTCGACCGCCTCTTCTTCAAGGCCTCTGGTCTGGTACATTACACCCTCCGCCAGACCATCCCCTCCCGGGAGATTCAGAGTTATATCCGCCTCCTGCTGCCTGGGTAACTGGCGATATCCAGAAGGTAGTTGAGGCCAGTTCATTGGCTATATTTAAGAGGGAGTTAGATGTGGCCCTTGTGGCTAAAGGGATCAGGGGGTATGGAGAGAAGGCAGGTACAGGACACTGAATTGGATGATCAGCCATGATCATATTGAATGGCGGTGCAGGCTCGAAGGGCCGAATGGCCTAGTCCTGCACCTATTTTCTATGTTTCTATGTAATAGTTGAGCTGTTTGACTTCTTCAATACTTCCGATGTCAACAAATACTCCTTTGAATGCTGACCTGCCTCCAGTGTACCGATGACCACATTGACAACATATCTCCCCACAGTCTCGGTTGACTCGTCTATTGAGACCCATATTTTGTTGCATGCAACTTCATCTCTAATTTTCTGCACAACAATGTTGAAATTGCTGTCAACATAATTTTTCCGTAATGATGACTCGCTTGGTATATGTTCCTCTGCGTATTTCTCTAAAAAACCCTCTGAGAGATTTGTTTTCCAATTTCCACAGTGGAATTCCAGCATCAATGAATGCCTTGCACAGATCATTCAAACTCAGATTTGCGACTGGAGCCAGCAGTAAATGTAGTGAGGAGACAAGCTTGGGTATTTCGCTTGGGTAGTCTGCACCCCAGCAGTACCAACATTGACTTCTCTAATTTTAGATAGCCCTTGTCTACCCCATCCTCCCCTTCCCTTCCCAGCTCTCCTTCTAGTCCTACTGTCTCCGCCTCTCCCTTTCTTTTTCCACCCCCCCCCACCAGACTGAAGAAGGGTCTCGACCTGAAACGTCACCTATTCCTTCTATCCATAGATGCTGCCACACCCGCTTTTATTGTCTACCTTTGATTTTTCCAGCATCTGCAGTTCGCTCTTAAATAGATCTTGGAGAAGACTGAACCAGCGGGCAGCGGAACGAATGAATGAATGACCGACAGTGGCGCCCCCAGTTTCACCCTGGTGGTGGAAATTTTCTTGTAATTTATACTGTTAACATGTTAATAATAACATTAGAAAATGTCATTGTAATCATGGTACAACTAGAGAAAATAGCACGACCTTTTAGCCAAATGGCAAAAGGCAGATTTAGGCACTCGATCGTGAAAAAGGCATTATCTTGGTGAAATCATCAAAAAAGGCATGAAAAGGCACATGGCATTGATGGCATAATCCTGGCTCTATAGATTACTATCTCAATGGTGTAAAGGTGGGAAAAGGGCATGTACAATGAAATCTGGGGGGTCCTTGTTCATCAGTCAATGAAAGTGAGCATGCAGGTACAGCACGCAGTGAAGAAAGTGAATGGCATGTTGGCCTTTATAACAAATTCATTCACCTTGGAACATGACACTGCACTGGCAAAGAGGCAGATAGAACAGGCGATTGGCCTACTTCCAGCTGATGCTCTAACAACCTTCACTACGTTTGTATGGGAAATCAATGATTTTGGGTAAGAAACGGTAAGTGGAAAAGGAACCACACACAATACGAATGGAATTCTTCTTCAGTGGAGCCCACCTCTACCACCTCTGAGTCAACCCAGTCATCGCAGTCTGTGCCCAGTGCAAGAGATAGATGACGATCTGTCCAGCCGCCATCTCCTCGCATCAAGAAAAATCTTACGGCAAAAAGGTTGATCTTCTGGACAGACATTATCGATCAGTCCAAAGTTCTGCAAGAACACTTGACCTGGTATTTCGTGTGATGAAATTGCGGATTCATCTAAGAGGATCTTCCCTGGATGGACAGGCTGCAACACTCTTCTACAGAATGATATTCCAGGAATGTGTAACATCAGCTATCTACCAATTATAGATGCTAGTCCAACTGAGTATGACACAGTCTTCACCTTTCTTGAGAAGTCTCTTCAAATTTCCGATGCCTTGAAGCAAGAACAAGTGGTTCTAGTGTTTGATCAAGCCATATACTCAAAAGCACAGCAATCAGATGGAGTAATGAGACATTTTCTGATGGGATAGTTCTCAGTCTTGGTGCCTTTCACACTTCTTTAACCATTGTATTGGTAAACGATTCAGAGATGCAGGTCTTGAGAACTTGGTGGTAGAAGCAGGGATCGTTGCACAGGGATCTTTGAATGGCGCAATGAACGGGCATCACTAAAATCGAAGTGTCCGCATGCACAAGTGTTTGGTGGAAGCAATGGAATGTGTCCGCTGGCAGAGCTTCCTTGAATCCCTTACAGAAGAGGATAAACATCAAGCACAAACATTGATGAGCCAACTGAATGCATCCTTTCCAAAAGAGGCTTTCACAGAACTTGTATCGTCAGATGAATTTCACAAGATGACTACAATGTATGATGAGTCTGTCAACAGTCAGGCGAATAATCCAACATTCAATGTATGGTCTTCTTACATTGAGATGGTAGATGTGATGCTACTGTTGCTCAGAGCAACCAGAGAAGGGAACTGCAACTTGCATCTCTCAGCTGTGAAGTCATTTCTTCCATGGTAGTTTGCCTATGATCACATGAACTATGCCCATTACCTGCCAGCCTACTGGCTTGAGATGTGTGACCTCCAATCATCTCATTCCGCTGTCCCCAAGAGTTCATGAAAGGTCATTTTGCTGAACAGAGGCAAGCTGATCATGGATTTTGACAAGTAGCATGTGATCAAGCCATAGAGCAGACCTGCAACCGAGACACAAAAACAAAAGGAGGCATAGTGGGATTCTCAACTCACAAAGGAGCTGTCTCAAGATGGATTTTGTCACAACCCGAAAGAGCCGTTATTTCCAGGAGATGTGAAGAAATGGCAGGAAAAGACCAGATGACAAGGGGTCGCAAGGACGTGCAGCAGTCGCGAATAAAGAGAGATGAAGAGGATGTCTGCAAGGTTATATCTTTCCTTGAGTCTATCATTAATCCATTTGAAGACATCCAAGACCAATTGGTCCACATAGCATCTGGATGTGTTGCTTCCAAGGATGTAGCTGAGGATTACATCACTGCGTGGGAGAAGGGAGATGCAGCTTTCATCACATACTCCAAAGATTATCTCCAGGGCAGTGAAGAAATGTTCAAGCCACTAAAGAAGGAGAAATCAAAGACTTTCCAGTCAATGAATGTCAACTCAGTCTAAAATCAAAGGAAAGGAAGTGGTGTTAAAGGCTGACGGAAATCTGTTCCACAGACCAGTGATCATCGCTAATGTATGAAAGCTCGATATCCGTAAAATGCTGACATACAACTTGGGCCCTCTTTCACTCTCATTTGCACATCCAGATGGGTCATTTAACAAAACTGCAAAATCATCCTTGATGCACTACATCGAATCGCAAGTACAACCATTTCCACAAGTTGACATTCTGCCAGGGAGCATCTGGATTGTAGACGGCATGGCTATGGTCCAATAACTGTCCCTGAGAAGTATTCCATCAACATTTGGCAAGCTTGCTGATCATCATTTGAAACAAATCGTTCAGTTGGCTCTTGGTGTCCGGAGTAATGTTATTCACTTTGTAGTTGATACCTACAGGAACAAAAGCATCAAGAATGCTGAGAGAGGAAGACGCTCTGTTGCTGGAAGCTTAATCACCAAAATCTACAGTAAAGACCAGCAACCATCAATGGAAGAAATTTCTTGCATGTGGTGACAACAAATCAGAGCTTATCAGGTTCCTTTTTCAAACTTGGCAGAACAAACCATCTGCATGCCCGAAGAATGTGACAGTGTTTGTTGCTCGTGATGTGGAATGTCACGAGTTGACAGCTGACAATGGGCAAATGAGTGCTCGCCTGGTACCAGAACTGGAGTGCAACCAAGACACTCGTCTTTTCCTTCATTGTCAGTATGCTGCTATTCTAAAGCTGCCATTTGAGATTCATTCGGATCATAAATGAAACTAATTGATCAATAACTTTTTCGGTGTCAATTGGCTATAATGAAAGTCAAAACACTGAAAATTACAAAACGCTGGAGACAGTCGGGTCGGCAGCGTCCAAAAAGAAACAATCAACGCTTCAAGTCAAAAATCTTCCTTGGCTTGACATTCGATGTACAATCAATAGAATATAAATCTTGTCCCCGGTAACGTCAAACATTTATTTGTCTGAAGAGTCTCGACCCGAAACGTCACCCATTCCTTCTCTCTATTGATGCTGCCTGCTCCGCCGAGTTATTCCAGCATTTTGTGCCCACCTTCGATTTAAATCTGCAGTTATTTCCTAAACATTTATTTGTGCTCTGCATATGTTGAAATTGGGACCATATCTAAAGTCACCCCATTGCGTTGCTGTTCTTCCATTCTGATCTTAACTCCTTAGTTTAGTATCAGTAATTCATGGATATAATTGACGTGTTAAATTAAGGGATATAATTAATGTCTTAAATAAAAACTGTAGCAAAGATAATCACCTAATCTTCAAATGCACCGGGCGAATAAAACGAATGGATTTGATAAATTTGTTGTGGCACCCATAATTTACACAATTTGATTAGTTGTTAATGTAGGTATGGAATCGAAGCTTTGCAACTCAGTGACTACTTAAATTATGTTGGGAGGGCTTTGTGGCGAAATTGATATTAAAACTACAGGTTGTTAGATCTTAGGCAGGTACAATAGAAGTTACATGTCGTCCTCTCCTGGAACGGATTTGCTGTTTCCTTGATTGTTTGGTGGCTCTAAAAAGAGCCGTTTTATAATAGAGCGGTACTTTCAACCCCTTCAAG
This sequence comes from Amblyraja radiata, assembly GCF_010909765.2. Classification (NCBI taxonomy): domain Eukaryota; kingdom Metazoa; phylum Chordata; class Chondrichthyes; order Rajiformes; family Rajidae; genus Amblyraja; species Amblyraja radiata. The sequence goes on along the minus strand of NC_045984.1, from coordinate 1,428,768 downwards.
TCGACACCGTCAACAAGCGAGGGCGGTTCCTTCTACGGGCGCCTGGGTCCGGATTTACGTGGGCGCCCCACCGGCCGCTTGATCCGTCCGCGGGCCGCCTTTCTTCCTCGACCCGACAGGTGTCGGCGGTAGTCCCGCGCTGTCCGGGGCCCACCTCTTCGGGGCTGGAGACGGGCCCGGGCCTTAGCGCGGGGACGGACGCCCGCTCTGGGGCGGCGCTTGAAGGGTCGGGCGACGGTCCTGCGCGTTTTGGTTTGGCGCTTGGGGCCCCTCCTCTTGGGCGACGACCTCTTGGAATGGGCGGCGGTGGGCTTGCACGACCTCGTTTTTTTCCTGGTCGACGCCTTCCTGCGGGCCACCCCCGCTTTCTTCTCCTGCTTGGGAGCCGCTGTCCGGTTGAATCTGAAGGAGCCGGAGGCGCCGGTGCCGCTGGTCCGCACCAGCGAGCCCCTCTGCACCAGCTGCCGCACCGTCCGGTTGACGCGGTTGTTGTTGCGGTTCACGTCGTAGCCCATGGCCGTCAGCGCTTTCTTCAGGGCGGCCAGCGAGATACCGCGTCGCTCCATGCTGGACGCCGCCACCGACAGGACGCGCTCGGTAACGGTGGGGCGAACCAACGCTTTCTTGGGCCGTTGCTCAGGCTGGGTCTGGGGCTGCGGCTGTTGTTGTTGTCGTTGCCGCCGCCTCTTTACCGCCGTACCCTTATCCGGCGCCGGCCGCGCCTTAGGCGGGGTGGAGTTGCTTCCCCCGCCTCCTCCGCCGGAACCGCCGACATCTTCCCCCTTCTGGTTTTCAGCCATGTCGGAGTGGCCCGGGAACAGCTCTTTTCTCCTCTCTCTGGCCGAAACTAGAGAAGTGAGGTGCAGCAGCAGCCGCTTTTATGCGACGGAGGCGGACGGTGAAGAGCAATCCCGGAAACTGCAAGAAATTCCTTCACCCGCCCTCAACATTCATGTCACTTTGTCCAACACGTTAGTCCAACAGCCTCTGGAAAATATTTTGGCTCATATTTTCAAAATCTCCTATTAACGTATTTGCATTGTCAATCACAATTACAAAAAAAATGCGAATGCAATAAAGAGGGGAATGTACGAGTAGGGTTGAATGCTATTCAATTCGAACGACCCATGACCCATACTGTTGCTACGCTACTCCAAATGGAGTACACGCTATGAACTGCAGGTAGGCACTTACCATTGTTTCCAGCGTAGCGGGCCCGTTAAAACCCGCTGAAATTGTCAATTTTTGTGCTGAAAATAATTATGGAAATCGGGATAAGCGTGAGAGACATTTAGCCTAATTCAGAATTCCAAAAGTGAGGAGAAATTACGGTAGATAGAAGCGAGAGCTGAAGGGACAACAACAGCCAGAGTGCATGGCAAATATTGACCGTTTGCTCACTGCATTCCATCAACTAAGGCATTATTTGTGTTTTTTCTTGATTCCTTTGTCATCTAAAAAGTTTCAGAAGTGATAAATCTGGCTGTAATTTTTTTAAATCGCCATGGTTCCCAAATGGGTTTTTACATACAAAATGAAAACACATCTGAAGAAGAATTTACAGCCAGATTTATCACTTCTGAGGCTTTTTAGATACCAAAGGAATCAAGAAAAACCACAAATAATGCCTAACTTGATGAAATGCAGTGAGCAAACACGATAATTCCCAATATTTTCAATTCCGATATCTGCACGGCCAATGTTTACCAAGCACTTTAGCTGCTGTTGTCCCTTCAGCTCTCGCTTCTCTTTACCTTCATTTCGCTTCACTTTTGGAATTCTAAAGTTGGGTACATGTCTCTCACACTTACCCCGACTTCCACAATTTTTTTCAGCGCAAAAATTCAACATTTTGGCTGGTTTTTAACAGGTAGGAAATTACGCGTTTCTTGCATTAATAGCATATACCGGAATTTAAGGGTGTCCTCCAGATGGATTAAGCGGCTCCGTGCATCAAACCCTATGACCCAGTGACCTTACGTGCAACCCCCTATGGGGCGAAGGAAATAGGCAACGTTTCCAGCCGAAACCCTTCGTGACCCATGTCTCAGATCTACATGAAATTTTGCAGAGATTTAGATAAAATATAATTGAGAAGGAAATCATAACTCGTCAGTGCCAAAAGTTGCACATTAATAAATTAAACTGATTAGAAAATGAGATCAAAAAAGTAAGCGTCATCCAGTGTCCAATGCCCATATTACACCATGGGGAGCCTATTTCCGTGCTGCAGTCTATTTAAACCATATTATTATACCATATATATACATATGATGTGAATTTGACTGTAATCATATATAATTATGTGTTATTATATATATAAAAATAATATAATTAAAATAATTGTGAGTGTGTAGTTTGAATGAGACAGCCGTAGAGGTCTGGCTCCTGAACCAGCCTAAATAATGGGTGAGGGCAGTTCCTGTGGGTTCTCCCATTTACTGAACCCCACTGACTGACAGTGTGCAGAGTGGAGGTCATGACAGTTGTGGGACTGGGCCAATGCCAGGCTGGGGGGCAGACCTGCTAGGCATCTTCCAGTCGCTTTAATAGGAAAACGAATGAAACTGCCGCAGAGGTCCCAGATTTTACCGGTTCATGAACCCGCCTAATTAAAGGGTCAGGACAGATCCTGTTGGTTCCCCTGTTTACTGAATCCCACTGACCGCCAGTGTGCAGAGTGGGGATCACGGCCATAGTGGGTCTAGGGCAGCGCCAGGCTGGGGAACGGATCTGCAAGAGTAAAAAGTCTTATTTCTGATGTAAGTGTCACATCCTGATCAAGAATCGAATGCTTGGATGTTTACTCGATGAGTATTAATTTTAAGTTACAATGAGCCTATATTTATGTTAGAGACCCCCCCCCCCCATGGTGCCTTTGCAAATAAGGGCTATTACCTTTAACCTAAAAGAACCACAAAAGTGTTGCATTGTTTGTGTATCTGTAGTTTGTGTATGTGTGTCTGTGTGTAACAGTCAAACGTGGATCTATAGCTGTGTGGATGTATGTGTGCGTGGATGGATGTGTGCATGTAGGTGTACATGCAGATGGATGTATGTGTGGATGGATGTATGTATATGTGGATGGATGTATGTGTGTGTGTGTGTGTGTGTGTGTGTATGTATGTGTGCATGGATGTGTATATGGATGGATTTATGTGTGGATGGATGTGTGTGTGGATGGATGTGTGGGTGGATGTGTGTGTGGATGTGTGGGTGGACTGAGGCACTGTCATTCACCAGCACGTAATAATCATAAGTAATTCACTCATTGTTTAAATAATTTGACCAAATAAACAGTAAAACACCCCACATTAAAAGCAATCTTTATGTAATAATTTATTTCCCCAATTTTTTTGTTTACATTCCATCTAATCTTCATCTGAATATTCTTCATCAGATTCCAAATCTTTTGCAGTAAGAGAGTTTCTGCAGTCAACACACACACATAAATCTGTACATGGCTCACCATGCGGTTGACATGAGCATCTTTCTCTCCCTGTACTTGATTTCTCACAGCTTGTTTTCTTGCATGAACAGTATGTTAATTCTAGCAACATGCTTGGGGCTGGTGGCAGATCAACCCAGTCAATTTCCAATTCACCACCTATAAAGTTTCACCCATGTCCCTTTGGACTGGGAATTTGTGGAAACTCTTCCAGACACTTTGAATGTACAGCAGCCTGGTAATTTGCTCTCATTACATGCATTCTGAGATAGTCTGCTGTTGGTGGAAGACGTGCCTCTGATTTTGTTAACATAAGGAACAGGTTGTATCTAGTTTAATCTACTTTCTCACAACCCTGCCCATACAACTTGCAAACAAATGTCTCTACACCTTTCACCAATTTATCACTGACTGTGAATGAGCTTCCCATTTCATGAAAGGTGGCCTGGGTAGCTGTGTCACTTGCAAGCAACTTGAAGGCATTGGATTTGGATTTTCCATGAAATGAGCGAACTGAATCACAGCCTGTGAAACAGTGCAAAGATATCAAAGTTTTGCTGACAGCTGGTCCCAGATGTGAGCTAATCTTTGATAGACTCATTTTCCTTCTACTGTTGCCTCTTCCAGTATGCAATATTTGATGGTTGATGAATAGCAGCATACTGACAATGAAGGAAAAGACGAGTGTCTTGGTTGCACTCCAGTTCTGGTACCAGGCGAGCACTCATTTGCCCATTGTCAGCTGTCAACTCGTGACATTCCACATCATGAGCAACAAACACTGTCACATTCTTCGGGCATGCAGATGGTTTGTTCTGCCAAGTTTGAAAAAGGAACCTGATAAGCTCTGATTTGTTGTCACCACATGCAAGAAATTTCTTCCATTGATGGTTGCTGGTCTTTACTGTAGATTTTGGTGATTAAGCTTCCAGCAACAGAGCGTCTTCCTCTCTCAGCATTCTTGATGCTTTTGTTCCTGTAGGTATCAACTACAAAGTGAATAACATTACTCCGGACACCAAGAGCCAACTGAACGATTTGTTTCAGATGATGATCAGCAAGCTTGCCAAATGTTGATGGAATACTTCTCAGGGACAGTTATTGGACCATAGCCATGCCGTCTACAATCCAGATGCTCCCTGGCAGAATGTCAACTTGTGGAAATGGTTGTACTTGCGATTCGATGTAGTGCATCAAGGATGATTTTGCAGTTTTGTTAAATGACCCATCTGGATGTGCAAATGAGAGTGAAAGAGGGCCCAAGTTGTATGTCAGCATGTTACGGATATCGAGCTTTCATACATTAGCGATGATCACTAGTCTGTGGAACAGATTTCCGTCAGCCTTTAACACCACTTCCTTTCCTTTGATTTTAGACTGAGTTGACATTCATTGACTGGAAAGTCTTTGATTTCTCCTTCTTTAGTGGCTTGAACATTTCTTCACTGCCCTGGAGATAATCTTTGGAGTATGTGATGAAAGCTGCATCTCCCTTCTCCCACGCAGTGATGTAATCCTCAGCTACATCCTTGGAAGCAACACATCCAGATGCTATGTGGACCAATTGGTCTTGGATGTCTTCAAATGGATTAATGATAGACTCAAGGACAGATATAACCTTGCAGACATCCTCTTCATCTCTCTTTATTCGCGACTGCTGCACGTCCTTGCGACCCCTTGTCATCTGGTCTTTTCCTGCCATTTCTTCACATCTGGAAATAGCGGCTCTTTCGGGTTGTGACAAAATCCATCTTGAGACAGCTCCTTTGTGAGTTGAGAATCCCACTATGCCTCCTTTTGTTTTTGTGTCTCGGTTGCAGGTCTGCTCTATGGCTTGATCACATGCTACTTGTCAAAATCCATGATCAGCTTGCCTCTGTTCAGCAAAATGACCTTTCATGAACTCTTGGGGACAGCGGAATGAGATGATGGGAGGTCACACATCTCAAGCCAGTAGGCTGGCAGGTAATGGGCATAGTTCATGTGATCATAGGCAAACTACCATGGAAGAAATGACTTCACAGCCGAGAGATGCAAGTTCCAGTTCCCTTCTCTGGTTGCTCTGAGCAACAGTAGCATCACATCTACCATCTCAATGTAAGAAGACCATACATTGAATGTTGGATTATTCGCCTGACTGTTGACAGACTCATCATACATTGTAGTCATCTTGTGAAATTCTTCTGACGATACAAGTTCTGTGAAAGCCTCTTTTGGAAAGGATGCATTCAGTTGGCTCATCAATGTTTGTGCTTGATGTTTATCCTCTTCTGTAAGGGATTCAAGGAAGCTCTGCCAGCGAACACATTCCATTGCTTCCACCAAACTCTTGTGCATGCGGACACTTCGATTTTAGTGATGCCCGTTCATTACGCCATTCAAAGATCCCTGTGCAACGATCCCTGCTTCTACCACCAAGTTCTCAAGACCTGCATCTCTGAATCCTTTACCAATACAATGGTTAAAGAAGTGTGAAAGGCACCAAGACGGAGAACTATCCGATCAGAAAATGTCTCATTACTCCATCTGATTGCTGTGCTTTTGAGGATGTGGCTTGATCAAACACTAAAACCACTTGTTCTTGCTTCAAGGCATCGGAAATTTGAAGAGACTTCTCAAGAAAGGTGAAGACTGTCATACTCAGTTGGACTAGCATCTATAATTGGTAGATAGCTGATGTTACACGTTCCTGGAATATCATTCTGTAGAAGAGTGTTGCAGCCTGTCCATCCAGGGAAGATCCTCTTAGACGAATCTGCAATTTCATCACACGAAATGCTTAGTCAAGTGTTCTTGCAGAACTTTGGACTGATCGATAATGTCTGTCCAGAAGATCAACCTTTTTGCCGTAAGATTTTTCTTGATGCGAGGAGATGGCGGCTGGACAGATCGTCATCTATCTCTTGCACTGGGCACAGACTGCGATGACTGGGTTGACTCAGAGGTGGTAGAGGTGGGCTCCACTGAAGAAGAATTCCATTCGTATTGTGTGTGGTTCCTTTTCCACTTACCGTTTCTTACCCAAAATCATTGATTTCCCATACAAACGTGAAGGTTGTTAGAGCATCAGCTGGAAGTAGGCCAATCGCCTGTTCTATCTGCCTCTTTGCCAGTGCAGTGTCATGTTCCAAGGTGAATGAATTTGTTATGCCACATTTGGAATACTGTGTACAGTTCTGGGGTCCATACTTAAGAAAGGATGTACTAGCCCTGGAGGCAGTGCAGCGAAGGTTTACAAGATTAATTCCTGCAATGAGGGGATTGACATATGAGGAAAGGTTAAGTAGGCTGGAACTCTACTCTTTGGAGTTTAGAAGAATGAGAGGCGATCTCATTGAAACATATAAGATCGTGAGGGGCCTTGATCGGGTGGATGCACCGAGGATGTTCCCAATGATCGGGGAAACTAGAACTAGGGGACATAGTTGCAGAATAAGGGGGGGCTCTTTTAAAACGGAGATGAGGAAGAACTTCTTCACCCAGAGGGTGGTTAATTTATGGAATTCACTGCCCCAGGGAGCAGTGGAAGCAGAAACTTTAAATATATTTAAGACTAAAATAGATGGTTTTTTAGCTGCCAAGGGGATAAGGGGCTACGGGGAGAGGGCAGGGATATGGACCTAGGTATGGTTAGTATAGTAAGACCTGAGTGATCTCCTGGACAAGTGTCGATCGCCTGGATTGGGGTCGGAGAGGAATTTCCCGGATTTTTTTCCCGAATTGGACCTGGGTTTTTATCCGGTTTTTTGCCTCTCCCAGGAGATCACGAGGTTTTTGGGGTGGAGAGGGGTGATAGCGGTATAAAGGGGAGGGTAGTGTCTTATGTTCTGTGTCTTGTGTCTACTGTTTGTGGGTAAGTGTGTCTGTTTAGTGTTCAGCCATGAGCGAATGGCGGTGCGGGCTCGACGGACCTGGTGGTCTACTCTCGCACCTACTTTCTATGTTTCTATGTTTCTATGTTATAAAGGCCAACATGCCATTCACTTTCTTCACTGCGTGCTGTACCTGCATGCTCACTTTCATTGACTGATGAACAAGGACCCCCCAGATTTCATTGTACATGCCCTTTTCCCACCTTGACACCATTGAGATAGTAATCTGTAGAGCCAGGATTATGCCATCAATGCCATGTGCCTTTTCATGCCTTTTTTGATGATTTCACCAAGATAATGCCTTTTTCACGATCGAGTGCCTAAATCTGCCTTTTGCCATTTGGCTAAAAGGTCGTGCTATTTTCTCTAGTTGTACCATGATTACAATGACATTTTCTAATGTTATTATTAACATGTTAACAGTATAAATTACAAGAAAATTTCCACCATTAGGGTGAAACTGGGGGCGCCACTGTCGGTCGTTCATTCATTCATTCCGCTGCCCGCTGGTTCAGTCTTCTCCAAGATCTATTTAAGAGCGAACTGCAGATGCTGGAAAAATCAAAGGTAGACAATAAAAGCGGGTGTGGCAGCATCTATGGATAGAAGGAATAGGTGACGTTTCAGGTCGAGACCCTTCTTCAGTCTGGTGGGGAGGGGGGGGGTGGAAAAAGAAAGGAAGAGGCGGAGACAGTAGGACTAGAAGGAGAGCTGGGAAGGGAAGGGGAGGATGGGGAAGACAAGGGCTATCTAAAATTAGAGAAGTCAATGTTGGTACTGCTGGAGTGCAGACTACCCAAGCGAAATACCCAAGCTTGTCTCCTCACTACATTTACTGCTGGCTCCAGTCGCAAATCTGAGTTTGAATGATCTGTGCAAGGCATTCATTGATGCTGGAATTCCACTGTGGAAATTGGAAAACAAATCTCTCAGAGGGTTTTTTAGAGAAATACGCAGAGGAACATATACCAAGCGAGTCATCATTACGGAAAAATTATGTTGACAGCAATTTCAACATTGTTGTGCAGAAAATTAGAGATGAAGTTGCATGCAACAAAATATGGATCTCAATAGACGAGTCAACCGAGACTGTGGGGAGATATGTTGTCAATGTGGTCATCAGTACACTGGAGGCAGGTCAGCATTCAAAGGAGTATTTGTTGACATCGGAAGTATTGGAGAAGTCAAACAGCTCAACTATTACATAGAAACATAGAACATAGGTGCAGGACTAGGCCATTCGGCCCTTCGAGCCTGCACCACTATTCAATATGATCATGGCTGATCATCCAACTCAGTGTCCTGTACCTGCCTTCTCTCCATACCCCCTGATCTCTCATCTCGGTCCTAAAAGACTTCCCCCTTATCCTTAAACTGTGACCCCTTGTTCTGGACTTCCCCAACATTGGGAACAATCTTCCTACATCTAGCCTGTCCAACCCCATAAGAATTTTGTAAGTTTCTATAAGAGCCCCCCTCAATCTTCTAAATTCTAGCGAGTACTAGCCAAGTCTATCCAGTCTTTCTTCATATGAAAGTCCTGCCATCCCAGGAATCAGTCTGGTGAACCTTCTCTGCACTCCTTCTATGGCAAGAATGTCTTTCCTCAGATTATGAGACCAAAACTGTACGCAATACTCCAGGTGTGGTCTCTCCAAGGCCCTGTACAACTGCAGTAGAACCTCCCTGCTCCTATACTCAAATCCTTTTGCTATGAATACTAACATACCATTTGCTTTCTTCACTGCCTGCTGCACCTGCATGCCTACTTTCAATGACTGGTGTACCTTGACACCCAGGTCTCATTGCATCTCCCCTTTTCCTAATCGGCCACCAATCAGATAATAGTCTACTTTCCTGTTCTTGCCACTAAAGTGGATAACCTCACATTTATCCACATTATACTGTATCTGCCATGCATTTGCCCACTCACCCAACTTATCCAAGTCACCTCGTGTGATCTGCAAACTTGGAGATGTTGCATTCAATTCCCTTGTCCAAATCATTAATATATATTGTAAATAGCTGGGGTCCCAGACTTGCGGTACCCCACTAGTCACTGCCTGCCATTCTGAAAAGTACCCGTGTCTATCTGTTCAAGCCCTCTAGTCCTCCTGCAGACAGAGACACTCCAGAAGTTCTCCAGAAGATCGATCTTGAGCCTCGTGATCTCGGCCTTTTATATGTCCCGCGAACCCGAGGGCCGCACCACAAAGGGGATTCTCTTCCAATTACCCAATTACAGATATCGATTAACCCGATACATAACAGATCTCCCTAACACAATGATACAACAGCTCAATACATTGTATTCACAACGGACTTCGAGATGAAGCCAACTATTGAAACATTTACCCTGATTAAAGAATTCTCAGACAATGCTTAACACCCAATCCAATAAACATCCAGCAGTCAGATTCTGCAACATTATTTACAAGCTATTTACAAAATGTATATCTAGTTTGCAACCACCCAATCCATTCTATGCATTTGGTATCAGATTGACAAGGCTTGCAAAGTTCCCTACCCATTGCATATGAATTGTATCTAAGTTCCAGACTCTATGGCACCTCTCGCAGCTTGTCCCAGCTCTGCAGAGCATTCCCAATTAGACCAAATCTTCCAGCAAGCCCTGACACATAACCTCATTTTGAAGTCCTGATTGGCCCAATTTAGCCAGGATTAACATTCCTTCCTTTTATCATTTTGATAATCCATCATAAATAACTAAAGTGGCTTAGTCATCAGCTAACCAGATATACATATGTATGCTTTACGTTTCCCCTCCATCAGCAACATAAGATGATGTTGTTTCTTCTCAGAATCTTGTAAAGCGTCCCAAGTTTGTATGGGCATGATTTCACAAGTCCTGTCTGAGGAATCTTCACCTCCCGAGTTTTCGTGGGCACGAACTCCCTCCATCCGTGCTCCTGCCTATTCTTCCATCATCTTCCAGTTGAACCTAGATCCTACAAAATCTCTAAGAAATCTGGGATAAAGCAAGTTACCGTTATGCCACACACTTGCTATTCCCATTCCACTGAAATATAACTAACCCTATTCTAATGTCTATTGAACCTATTCTATTCCTCTCGCATTCCCTAACCTATTTATTACTCTAAGATCGACCTGGAATCTCCTTCACCTTCACACAATATGCATACCTGTTGACTGAAAATCATACAAATTTCAGCTGGGTTCAGTCTAGATTCTCCTAAAGGCGCGACTTTAATTTAAAGCAAACCTTAATAAATGTTCCAATTCAACCAAATTCAGTCTCAGCCTTCAATTTACCACTTTGAATTTCAAATGCCCATTCCTTCTTCTTCATTCCACAGCATTGTAGCCGATATTACAATTCCTTTCCAATTCCAGTGGAATTCCCAGCTGTTCAAATTTAAACAATTTCTATATCACTAATTTCATACAAAGTCCAATCAAAAATGCCAAATCCAGGGGCAATTTCTTTCCACCTTGATATTATAAGTCTCTTTACCATCAAGGGTGAAACAATTCAAATCTATCGGGCGAATACACATCGGCTCTGCTATCCCAATACAACCCAAGTTTCCCCCCTGCAGTTAAACAAGTCTGTCCTCTACTTTCCCTTATCTTATATGCCCTTATTATGATAATGCTAACTCTTCACTCTAAAGGTTCTTTATTATCTCCACTCTTATTATGTCAGCTCTTACCATTATTCTAACTCTTACTAGGTTGGCTTTGTTCTCTGTCTAGGGGTTCTAACTTCTATTCTATTGGCTCCTTTGTCTTTTATTTGATCACTTTTCCCTGGCCTCGTTGTCTTTTTACTCCATTGCTCTATTGGCTTCGTTGTCTAGGAGTTCTTGTTCTTACAATTTCCAACCACTGGATAATATCTTGATCCGGTCTCCTAAAGGGAAGTCCTGTTGCTCAATTCCTGTTGCTCCGATTCCATCTCTTATTCTAAATCTCAAATTTTATTTCAATTTCCACTCCTACTTTCAATTAATCTCTCATATTCCCCAAGTACTCCATATTACCAGATGTTTTCCAAATCCATCCTTCTTGGATTTTAAAATTTTATTTTATTTGTTTTGTTTTTTTTAAACAGGGACAGTGGATATTGATAAAATTTACATGTAAATATGCAATATTATAGCCAGTAGCTAATTTCCATCTTTAGTCCCTTTGGCAGGTTGATGTTAAATAAACAAGTTAAACACATCACAACACAATCGATCAATAAGTAAAGAAAATGACAATAAAATAAAACAACAATAAAGAGTACAATAAACAAACAGACAAACAATGCTGCTTATGACAGACCAGATAGCGGTGGATAATTTTAAGGTAGATTATGAGTGCAGTATTGATTTTCCAGTAACAATGTTTTTAGATGTTTGGTAAATGAGGTAAAGGTTGGCAGATCCCATATGACACTAGGTATCGTTTTCCAGGTCTGCGACGTTCGATATGAAAACACTGACTGCCCAAAAACACTTTTCCTAAATGGGGCTAGACAATCACCTCTGGAGCCTGCTCTAGTCGACCTATTTGTGTTTTTCTTTATAAAGTACTTTAACGGAGATGGGGCTAGTCCATGGAAGATTTCAACAGGCTTTAGTATGGACTTACATGCCAGTGCCCAACTTGTTATACAGTAGGTCATATATGGCATAATCATTGCATTAAAATATAGTTTAGCTGAATCAATAGTTAAATTATTTCTAATATATCTAAAATTGGACAAGTTAAATTAAATTATATTTACTGTTGAACAATCCTTTCCATCCTTGTCTGCCTTACTGAGGACGAGATAATAACAACGTCAATTAGTTATCAAAACTCCAATTAGTCCTTAGCCAAATTCTCCAAGCCTATTCCAAATCCAAATTTTTTTTAAAGTCTCCCCAATTCACCAGCACCAAATTTCGAGACCAAATTCAACATTTATAAATTTAGTTCTAAATCCCATAATTTAAATGCAATTCAGGTGTTCTGCCCCAAACCACAGAGAAATAATTTATTCAAAAACAATTCTTCAGAGTAAGGTCTGTCCCAAAAGTCATTGCAGGGCATTGATGTTATTCCCCTTCGAAAAATTTTAAGATGTTTCTCATCCTCCTTTCTTATGTCCTTCCTTTTATCGTTCTAGTAGCCAGGTGTAAAAGGGTGAGGCACTAGGGTAGGTTATTTTCCTTCTCCTTTTAACAATGGTGTCTGTTGCTAGGCAGTGGGGATTGCTGGTTTCTGAGGTGTTTATAAGGGGCAGGACAGTATCAATTCTTCCCGGCTGATCACCCTTTCCCCGGGGAGCTACATTACCTTCCGTTGTTTTCCTCCTGCTCTCAGAGTGTGTTCTTTTTACGTCACTCCCCAGGCAGTCTCTTGCTGACCCACTGTCCTGCAGGCACAAAACTCAGCAATCCATTAGTACAGTATCTTCATTCCCCATTCCCATTTCTCCTGTGCAGTCAGTTTATTGTTTCTCTCCCTAGTGCCTCTTTCATTCTTCAGCTGTTATCTTTCTCACCTGGCTACTATGTTATTTTCCATCTTTCCTGAGAATTTTCTGAGAGTCAGTTGAAGTGTCTTTCCCAGTCATGAAAGGGGAAATGTCTCAATACTTCACTTAAGGCAGAGGACGCCTTTTAAATTTTTAGATGGTATGGTCACTCACTGGCAGGTCAGAGCCACTGAAAAGGGTTAGGCGGTTGGTCTGTCTCTTCCCCTTGTTCTCCCTGATTCAACTGCCAGTGTCCCCGTCCTCTGCCTTCAGGGTCACCGGGACCTTGAATTCCTCGACCCCGTTGCCTTCTCCTTTGTCCCCTTCCTTTTCTGGGATATGCCCTCATGGGACATGACGTACTCCAATGCCCAAGTCCTCCACAGTTGAAACATTGATCAGGCCGAACTGTCCCACAGCCTCTCCAACCAAACCGGGGAAAGGATGGTTCCATAAATGGGAGGTCTATCCATGCCTTAAGATCCTCTTCTTTGTCCACACCTGTTCTAATCTCTTTCATCTGTACCTCCAACCTTCTATCTACTGCAGGACCCGGCTGCCTCATCACTGGATTGTCTGTGGCCTGGGGCTCATTCACACCTGAAGCAGGTGTTCCCCTAAACAAACACTGTTTCCGGGGGTTTATTTTTAAACTCTCCCCCGTGCTGATTCGCTCTGCTGCCATGATACTACTTATTCCTGGATCAGCCCATTCATATTCCCCCTTTATCTCGTCCCCTGGAATGCCACCCTTGTTGCTCTTATATTTCAAGAAGGCATCTTTTAATTTTTCACTGCTAGGATCCGTCACTATGGGTGCCACACTAAACACAGCGTGCAGCCATTGTGATCAGCCAGAGCCAGCGGTTTTATTTCCTAAGTTCTTTCAGATTTTTGAACATTTTGATTAATAACTCAATTTGAAGATAGTAGTGAGGGAAACCCAGGAGCTAGAAAGAAAAATCCGTCAACATGGGTGCCAAAGCCAAATAAAAATTCTAGCAGAATCCGAGAAATAATGCATGACATTTTCAGATAAGGTGATTTTTGACTTCACTGCATAAATCTCTATCTCTATTGGAATATGTAAAAATGTTACCTCTGGAGCATCGTTTTTTCGAGCAGATGTGATTTTACGCCACACACATCCAAGATCAGTTTTAATAGTTATGAGACCAAGTGGGACCCGTTGGATCCCGTTCCCTCAACGCATGTTTGCGAGGGGTGGGGGGGGGGGGGGGGGGCCTTCGGCGTCACACACACTAACCACCCTCCACACACACACACACACCCTTGATATTATATTAATATTATTCATTCGCTTCTTTTACCCCATCCCCTGCTGATAATTGCTCGTTTCTAAGCTTTCCCCAATTTAGTTTCAGTAAAAACACTCTTACGTTGCGGCTGTCCAAATAACTGAAGCTTTACACCATAATAAAGGTCCAAAGACTTTATTAATGACATAGCATAGGTAACCATGCAAGCACATTTTTCTCATAATGCGGGAACCAGGCAGGGAAGGTTACTCTAAAGCTAGTGGGTGTAACTACAAAGGCATCTCATAACATGAGTGACATTGATCTCCATCTTCCCTCTTAAAGAATGAACAACAGTACAAACCATTAACTAAGTAAGGCACGCATAGCAATTGATAATAAACTGGAGGAAAGTCAAACATAGCCAGGGTACTTCACAACTAGCTTACAAACACCTGACCTCGTCCAGGTCGCTACACCAGCACATATACGATAGAGACCATCTGCATTCTTTCTTCCCGGGGACAGAGCAGGTGGCTGCACAGGTTAAGGAGACTGAACCAGCATTGCTTTTTGGGCGTAGGACAGTAGCATCAACGCCTGGTTGCCCTGCATGGACAGCACTAAAATACTGGTCGTGCAGCGAGCAGCAACCACAGCCTTGTGACCTTTTAAAACAATGCCATCCTGCAGCACTAGCTCACCACGGACAGCAAAGAAAGGCCGGACTGGCAGCGGAACGTTGTAGTGTTTGTCTGGCCAGCCGCGCTTAATGACGGAGCTAAGCGATCATAGGGTACTGTCAGCAGCTGTGTGGGCAACTGAATCTTCCATACAGGATGAGGGGATAAAAGACACGGCCATTACAATAAAGACATCATCTGGCGAGGGCGGATTCTCGCAGGTCTTTCGGGGTGCGCGCAAGACCGTGTCAGCCAGGGGCATATCCTTACCGCGTTTGTGGATCAGAACAATGTCATATTTTTGAAGTTGCAGCAAAATCCGCTGTAGGTGTGCAGGATTGATTGATTGATTGTACACAAAATTGCTGGAGGATTGATTGATTGATTGATTCTTTTAATGACCACACAGCCAGGCTGGTGGAATTTGTTATGCCAATGCAGCACATAAAAAAAGAATACAAACATGACAATACTAAAGAACTTTAACATGAAAACATCCCCCCACAATGGTTCCCATTATGGGGGAAGGCACAAAGTCCAGTCCCCAACCCCAGTTCCCCCATAGTTGAGGCCTCCACAGTTGCCTCTACGGGCCCGATGTTCCAGGCCGTTCTTGCCGGGTGATGTTGTTCCGTGTTCGGGAGAGTCCTCTCAGCGGCATGGGAACCCTGGAAACGGCCGCCTCCTTACTCGAGACCGTGGCTTCCGGAGCCGACAAGGCCACGCCGAATGGAGCTCAACTGGCAATCTCATTGAGAGATCCTAGGCTCCCGATGGAAAGTTCAGCGCCGCCGCCCACAGCCGCTCCACAGACCCGCAGCTCCGCAACGGACCCAGCTCACCGGAGTTCCAGCTCAGCGACCCAGGCAAGGCACCGCCCGCCCCGCAATGGCGCTCCAGTGCTGCACCGCCGTCCTCAGACCCGCAGATCCGCCGATGCCGGTACCGCCGATGCCGGTGCCGCCGCCGCCGATGCCGATGCAGAGGTTCTGGGCGGTCCCCTCAGGAAACGCCGCTCCAGGCCCACTCTTACGCCGCGAGGACGGGTCGAGAGTGCAGCCCGGAGAAAAGCTGCATCTCCGACCAGGTAGGGACCCTGAAAATTAGTTTCCCCCTTCCCCCCCCCTCCCCCACACATAAAAAAGCTAGAACTCCTAAAACAAAACACTAACCTAACTAAAAATAAGAAAAAATAACATGAAAGGACAGGACAGCTGCTGGCTGGGCAACCGTGCACAGGACAGCGCCCCCTCTATTTGGAGAGGCGTGGATCGGTTTGTTGAAATTGCTGATCAAAGATTGGTGATCAGTTTCAATTGTGACCGTGTGACCAAAGATGAAATCATTTAATTTTTTGCAGGTGAAAAAAAATGCCTACAGCTCTTTCTCAATTTGGGCATATCGTCGTTCTGTGTCAGTCATGGTGCACGAGGTATACGCAACAGGCTTATTGCCATTGCCACCATTTTGAAGACATGTTGCGCCTAGTCTGTGTTGTGAGGCATCACGTCAGTACCTGTATAACCGGTAGTTTAGGATCAAAGTAAACCAGAGTAGGAGCACTAGACATCTGCTGCTTAAGAGTGTCGAACGCTTTCTGTTGTTGTTCGTGTAGTCCAAGCACTGTCTTTGTGTGCGAGCTGGTGCAATGGGGCTGATATTTCGCTGAAACCCAGAATGAATTTGCTCAAATAGTTAACCATGCCAAGAAATCTCTGCAAACGTAGCACATCTGTGGGTGCTGGGAGCTCGTTGATAGCACTGGTTTTCGGTGGATCAGTTTTTAGGCCGTCTTTGTTGAATATATGGTCTATGTATTTCACCTCATGAATCCTGAATTTGCATATTTGAGGGTTCAGGGTGAGATGGATGGCCTTAGCATGATCCAAGACCTTTGTCAGATTGGCCTCATGTTCTTCGACCATTCTTCCAGCAATTAGGATATAATTCGCTACGATGGAGCATGGGTAGCCTGCAAACAATTGCTCCATAGCTTGTTGAAATACTTCACTAGCAGAACTTATTCCAAAGGGCATGCGAATAAATTTATTACGCCCGAACGGAGTGCTGAAAGTGGTCAATTTGGAGGAGTTATGTTCCAGTGAAATCTGCCAGAATGAACTCTTGGCATCTAGCACCGTGAATACAGCTGCCTCAGCCACCTGCACAGCAATCTCATCCACAGTGCGCATGTCATAGCAGGGTCATTTAATTGCTGTGTTTAAGTCCTTGGAGTTGATACAAATCCGTATCTCGTCTTTGTTCTTCTTGGTAGCCACGACCATGGTGGAGATCCAGTCCGAGAGGTCGGTTATGGGAGTAATCACACCTAGAGATACCATTTTGTTAAGTTCACTTTGAACACGGTCCCGCATAGCGTGGGGAATTTTATGAGCCGGATAACCAATTGGAATTGCCTCAGGTTCAATGGTAATCATGTATCTGACAGGCAACCTGCCCAGCTTATCGTCAAACAAAACGTTGTATTTTGTTAGGATTTGATGGTTAAAGTCACAGTCTGTAGTCAGAGGATAGACAGAAGGGCTGGAAGTAATCAGACACATGCGTTAGACATGCTTTGGCACCCAGAAGAGATGGTACATTTTCATGTACCACATAGAAATCTAGGTTGTGGGCACGTGAGTTAAGACAGTAGCGTAACTCAATTTGACCATTTGACAAGGTTCCACATAGGAGATTAGTGGGCAAAATTAGGGCACATGGTATTGGGGACAGAGTGCTGACATGGATAGAATATTGGTTGGCAGACAGGAAACAAAGAGTAGAGATTAACGGGTCCCTTTCAGAATGGCAGGCAGTGACTAATGGGGTACCGCGAGGCTCGGTGCTGGGACCGCAGGTATTTACAATATACATCGATGATTTGAATGAAGGAGTTCAAAGTAACATTAGCAAATTTGCTGATGACACAAAGCTGGGTGGCAGTGGACTGTGAGGAGGATGCAGGGTGACCTCGACAGGTTGGGGGAGTGGGCAGATGCATGGCAGATGAAGTTTAATGTGGATAAATGTGAGGTTATCCACTTTGGTATCAAAAACAGGAAGGCAGATTACTATCTATATGGCGTCAAGTTGGGAAAAGGGGAAGTATAACGGGATATGGGGGTCCTTGTTCATCAGTCCATGAAAATAAGCATGCAGGTACAGCAGGCAGTGAAGAAAGCGAATGGAATGTTGGCCTTTATAACAAGAGGAGTCGAGTATAGGGCCAAAGAGGTCCTTCTGCAGTTGTACAGAGCCCTAGTGAGACCACACCCAGAGTATTGTGTGCAGTTTTGGTCCCCTAATTTGAGGAAGGACATTCTTGCTATTGAGGGAGTGCGGCTTAGGTTTAAAAGGTTAATTCCCTGGATGGCGGGACTGTTATATGTTGAGAGATTGGAGCGGCTGGGCTTGTACACTCTGGAGTTTAGAAGGATGAGAGGATATGTTATTGAAACATATAAGATTGTTAAGGGTTTGGACACGCGAGAGGCAGGAAACATGTTCCGATGTTGGGGGAGTCCAGAACCAGGGGCCACAGTTTTAGAATAAGGGGTAAGCCATTTAGAACGGAGACGAGGAAACACTTTTTCTCACAGAGAGTTGCGAGTTTGTGGAATTCTCTGAGGGCGGTGGAGGCAGTTTCTCTGGATGCTTTCAAGAGAGAGCTGGGTAGGGCTTTTAAAGATAGTGGGGTAAGGGGATATGGGGAGAAGGCAGGAACGGGGTACTAATTGGGGATGATCAGCCATGATCACATTGAATGGCGGTGCTGGCTCGAAGGGCCTACTCCTACACCTATTGTCTGTTGACTGATAGGGTGCATTCGACCTCCATCTAATCAAACAAGGGATGTAGCTATTGGAGAAACAGTCTCTGTTTTTCTTAGCTTTTAGAACACAACCAGGCAAATTACATTGCAGCGAGCACCAGAATATACTTCCAGATAAAGAATGTTGCCATTAATGAGCAATGCCACCTTGGGATCCAGTTGTTTATGCACTAAATCAAACAAAGCATGTACATCGACAGCAACACCTTCGCCAGCAGCCTGTAAATCCTGGTTGGTTGTGGGAGCTGGTTGTGAGAATTCTGAGATAGCGTTTTCACTGCCAAGTGAATTAACAGATTGCCTTGTTTGAACTCTGTGGTTACGTGAGTGACAGCACTTATGAAAATAGTTTATTTTGTTGCCGAATCAATATAATTCTCCATATGCAAGGCAACGGTCACGAACAGCGGCATGTGAACCCCCACAGTTAAAGTCATTATTCAATTATGTCAATTATTCTCAACTTGGTATCTGGCACTTGAGAAAAACGAGAAGAGATTTGATAAGTCATACAGGCAACATTAACTTCACGAGCAGTAGAGTGCTCCAGAACTTTGATGTGAGCATCAGTCATTTCAGCAATGCGACAGCGGTTTTCAGCAGTCTCTAGGGCGAGTCAGCATCCCGCAGTAGCTCGTCACTTAATTTGACATTGCGGATGCTATGGATCAAACGATCATGAATAAGGCTGTTACATATATCTCTGAAATCGCACCGACTTGCGATGTGCTACAGTGAATTAACATATAGCTCCACAGGTTCTCCCTGTCTTTGGCACTGTGAAAAAAACAGATGCCGCTCAATACTTAAATTAGTCCGTAATGCACATAACTGTTGGAATTTGCACAGTAGGCAGTCAGGATCTCTAATGTACTCAGCAGGAGTAATCGGGACACCAGCCTCGACAAGTCTAGCCAGTGCATAATGAAACCTTCTGGCATGACAAGCAGCTTCTGTGCCTGCCAAATTAAGAAGGATTGACGCTCGAACACCAGGGTCAGCAGTAGGGTGAGTCACATCCTATTGAGAAATCTTCAAATACACGCCATCGTTCTGTGAGATCCTCATCAAATACCAAGATCTTTAGTTTTCTGAGGGGAGAAGCCATTGCAAACAGTTGAAAAACAATAAACTGAAATAAAAGCAATAGAATTAAGCAAGGAGTGAGTTTGTATACTCTGACACCATGTTGCGTTGCGGCTGTCCAAATAACTGAAGCCTTACACCATGATAAAGGTCCAAAGACTTTATTAATGACATAGCATAAGTAACTTCATGCTAGCACGTGTTTCTAATAATGCGGGAACCAGGCAGGCAGGGTTACTGTAAAGCTAGTGGGCGTAACTACAAAAGCATAACTCATAACATGAGTACACTGTTCTAAAAAACACGGAATCAAGCACTTGAATCAATTAAACTTTATTTTACCAAAAGTGCGTCACAGATCACACACTGTACCCATCCCCACCACGGGTTCAATCCTGTGTCTATCTGTTCAAGCCCTCGCGCAGACAGAGACACTCCAGAAGGGTACGCGGTCCCGAGCGTTCCTCTAGAAGATTGACCCTGAGCCTCATGATCATGGCCTTTATATTCCCCGTGAACCTGATGGCCGAACCAAACAGGCGTTGTCTTTTAATTATCCAATTAAAAATATCGATTAACCCCATATATAACAGACATTTCCCTAATTTTTTTTTTTTTTTTTCATTTTTATTTATTAGAAGTACAATAAGTTACAGTAGTACAAGCCACATATATCTTATTACATTTGTTGTACCCCTTCATTTTTTGAGCTTTAAGAAAAATAGAAATAAAGGAAGTAAAGAAAGTGAGAAAGTCGTGATAGTGCGAGAGAGTGTTGAAAAAAAAAGCCCATTAGAAAAAGAGTTAGAGAAGAAAGTTAAGAAATAGACCCTAGAAAAGAAAGAAAGAAAGAAAGAGAAACAATTGCTCTATTATAAAAAACCACGCAAAAAGGGATATACCAACTTCATATTTTTCGTCCCCCAATACCAGATCCTGGCCCCGTTATTTTTAAATTACTGTTGCACCTTATGCTTGTAGTAAACCAATAAATACAGACCACGTCTTTGGAAGTGGTCTGATTTGCCTGCAAGGAGGAGCCTCAGATCTTCCAGGTGTAGTGTTTCGAACATATTTGAAATCCACATATTTATTGTTGGTCTGGCAGCGTTTTTCCAGAATTTGAGTATAAGCATTTTTCCCGTTATTAGCCGGTAATTAAACAAATTCTTTTGAAACACGTTTAATTCATGGCTACCTTCCATTTTCCCAAAGATAATCCATTTTGCTTTTGGTATCAATTTTGTTTTAAATAATTTTGTGAACATTTCAAAGATTTTGGTCCAGAATTTTTGAAAGGCACTACTTACTGCAAATGGTGGCTTGGGTGCTTTGGCTTGAAGTTGATAGGCACTACTTACTGCAAATGGTGGCTTGGGTGCTTTGGCTTGAAGTTGATAGGCACTACTTACTGCAAATGGTGGCTTGGGTGTTTTGGCTTGAAGTTGAAAGGCACTACTTACTGCAAATGGTGGCTTGGGTGCTTTGGCTTGAAGTTGAAAGGCACTACTTACTGCAAATGGTGGCTTGTGTGCTTTGGCTTGAAGTTAAAAGGCACTACTGCAAATGCACTTACTTCCTGTTTGCACTGTATATTGATTTTAGATAAAACGCTACCACTTACGGCTGTGATTTTTGGCCATCTTACTCAGTCCCCCTCCGCTGAGCAGGTGCAGAGAATTCTTCCCAACAATGAAAAATAAAAATGTTATTAGTGTTTACAAAATGTTGAGAATCTCTCTCCTGTCAATCACGCCATGAAAACCACACCTTTTCCAGTGGGAGGGGGAGGGGTTATAAAATCCAGAAGTGTGGGTGTGGCTCAGTCTCTGCATGATGGGGAGGGAAAGGTCACGACTGTCTGAGCTGTGTATCAACTGAACACATAGAATGTCTACTGAACTGTGAGTTTTGTGTGGTTTATGGTGGTTTCACCCTGCATAAAATGGTATGAAGCTGCATTTGAATTTGGTGGCCTTGCATCCTGCTTGAAGTGGTATGAAACTGCACTTGAATTTGGTGGCCTTGCACCCTGCTCATAGTGGTAAGAAACTGCACTTGAATTTGCTGGCCTTGCACACTGCTTGAAATGGTAGGGACATGGATTTGAATTTGGTGGCCTTGCACCCTGTTTGAAGTGGAATTTCAAGGAATAGTCATGAGTCAACTGCCAGCCCACCAGCCGTGAGTGAGCTGCCAGCAGATCAGGCTTGAGGGACTGAGCTGGCACCCCAAGAACCCATACCAGCACTCCAGAAAGCCCCCCCCCCCCCCACTAGCCACCAATATTGGAATTGGTGGAGTGGTGGAAAATTGCGTCGGAGGACCAGCCCTCCTGTGTGAACATGCGACCCAACAGGTCCCACTTAGTCTAGTGCACAGTTATTCCTAGATCCCTCTGTTCAACTGCATTCCTCAATTTGCTACCCTTTACCATGTACGTCCTATTTTGATTTGTCCTGCCAAGATGTAGCACCTCACACTTATCAGCATTAAACTCCATCTGCCATCTTTCAGCCAACTCTTCCAAATGGCCTAAATCTCTCTGTAGACTTTGAAAATCTACTTAATTATCCACAACACCACCTATCTTAGTATCATCTGCATACTTACTAATCCAATTTAGCACACCATCATCCAGATCATTGATGTATATGACAAACAACAGTGGACCCAACACAGATCCCTGAGGCACCCCACTAGTCACCGGCGTCCAAGCTGACAAACAGCCATCCACCATTACTCTCTGGCATCTCCCATTCAGCCACTGTTGAGGAGAGGAATTCCGATCGAGAGAATGGGAAATGTAAATGAAAAACCCGAAAGGGAGGGGAAAGGCCGTAAGCCAAATCCCCGCATTCTGCCCAATAGTCCATTGGGGCGAATGCTGAACCGCTGGGGGGCAGGAAATACCCAGGGGTTGGAGAAGACAACAATTATAAGGTATTGTTATTTTGAATGGCCAAAACACCCGATAAAAGGAGCTTCGGTCTGGTGGCCAGAGGATGGGTCAGATGAGGATTGGGCAGGCATTGAATGTATATGTGAAAAATAAACCCAATCCAATGATAGAAGAGATCATGTATGCCGCGGTATGGGAAACGGGATGTAATCTGTTGAAATTAAAGGAAGAGGTTGAACAGTCAAATTCCTCTTCACCCTCATGGAATTTAATGGAGAACCTAGCTCCTCCCTATGTACATCCATCACCCGAAGTAGCGCCGTCAATTCAACCCCGCCCCCACTCATGGCGAGGAAGAGGTGACACCCGGGTCCGCTCTGGTGGTAAAGAGAAAGGTCAGGGTAAAACAAGAATTTAATGATGATGTTACTGACAGTGATGACACCGACAGTGACCTATTGGACCCCAGGAGTGAGGAAGAAAAGGGAATAAAGAGACAGGAGGCGGTCGGGGTAGATGAATTAAATCCCCCGTCACCAGGAGAGGGAGTCAGAAGGTCAGACAGAGTAAAAAGAAGATCGGTAAAAACTAGACCCCTAAGAGAGGTACCCATGGGAGGACTCCAAAGGGGAATGGGGTTTGTTAATGTCCCCTTAACTAGTACTGAAGTGAGGAATTTCAAGAAAGAAATGAAAAGCCTCCTCAGGGATCCTTTAGGTCTGGCAGAGCAGTTAGATCAATTCCTTGGGCCAAACACTTATACATGGGAGGAGTTGATGGCCATTATGGGGAATCTCTTCACATCAGAGGAGAGGCAAATGATTAGAGCAGCAGCAATGGAAAAAGTGGGAACAGGAGAACCCTCCAGGGCAGCAGAATGCGATAGCAGCAGATAAATTCCCAATACAAGAGCCAGATTGGGACAAGGGAACAGCAGCAGGACGAGGGAATATGAAGGACCTGCGGGATATAATTATAAAAGGGATAAGAGAGGCAGTACCCAAAGGACAGAATTTCGAACGAGCATTTGAGAATGGACATCAGAAAGATGAGGCGCCGACAGTGTTCCTTCAGAGACTCAGGAAGAACATGCAACAGTATTCCGGAATAGACCCGGACTCAGAGGCAGGACAACAATTGCTTAGGGCCAATTTCGTGACCAAATCCTGGTCTGATGTGAGGAAGAAATTAGAAAGATGGATGAGAAACCACTACCTCAGTTGCTTACAGAGGCCCAGAAAGTGTACGTGCGGAGAGATGAGATAAAACAGAAGGGGAAGGCACTGATTATAATGCAGGCTGTAAAGCGAGTGGTAGATGTTAAGGAACAGGTAGGTACAGGATGGAGAAGGAGTTACTCCCGAGGTAGAGGTAGAGGAGGATATGGCAGAAGAAAGGGAGAAGGATATGGCAGAAGAGAGGGAGGAGGATATGGCAGAAGAGAGGGAGGAGGATATGGCAGAAGAGAGGGAGAAGGATACGGCAGGGGTCGGGAAGAGACAAATACGGAACCACGTTGGAGGATGGGACCTATAAGATGTTATTATTGTATCAGAGGAGGACACATACAAAGGGAATGCCCTGAGCTTGTAGCGGAGTTCCGCACGTACAGTATGATGGAAAATGAATAGGGGGGTCAGGGGTTCCCGTCCCTGGGGTTAGGGGGCTAAAGAAGGGAACCTCTGGTAAATTTAAAAATAGGACCCCAGGGAGAGGATACAGTGTTTATGGTAGTTCAGGTGCGGAGCGATCAAGTGTAATCAAAGTACCCGCAGGTATGGAGGCAGGACAAGGGAGAATAAAAATTACCGGGTTTGGGGGAACTGTGATGGTAGCTCCCGAGATAGGAGGAGTAAATGTAAGGTATGAACACCGGGAGGCAGTAGAGGACCTGATCTTAGTCCCTCAGGCTGGTGTCAATTTAATGGGCAGGGATTTACAAATACAATTTGGAATAGGTACAGCACCGATAGAAGGAAGAATAGTGGTTCAGCTGTATGCTCTAAGAGAGGTGGATGAGCAAAGAATGAATCTTTGCTAGGTCTTTATTCTCTGGAGCGCAGAAGGTTAAGGGGGGACTTGATAGAGGTCTTTAAAATGATGAGAGGGATAGACAGAGTTGATGTGATCAAGCTTTTCCCTTTGAGAATAGGGAAGATTCAAACAAGAGGACATGACTTCAGAATTAAGGGACAGAAGTTTAGGGGTAACATGAGGGGGAACTTCTTTACTCAGAGAGTGGTAGCGGTGTGGAATGAGCTTCCAGTGGAAGTGGTGGCGGCAGGTTCGTTGGTATCATTTAAAAATAAATTGGATAGGCATATGGATGAGAAGGGAATGGAGGGTTATGGTATGAGTGCAGGCAGGTGGGACTAAGGGAAAAAAGTTGTTCGGCACGGACTTGTAGGGCCGAGATGGCCTGTTTCCGTGCTGTAATTGTTATATGGTTATATGGTTATATGAATGATCAAGTATGGGCCAAGGAAGGAAACAGGAGGTTTGCAAATACCCCCTCTTCAAATAGCATTAAAAGATGGTGCAGACATAGTACGCGTAAGACAGTACCCCATTTCGACCGAGGGACGAAAAGGCTTACAACCAATCATTGAGAATTTATTAGAGGACGGGTTATTGAAACCATGTATGTCCCCCTACAATACTCCGATCCTACCAGTCAGAAAGACTGACGGGACGTTTAGACTCGTACAGGACTTGAGGGAACTGAACAAGGTGGTCCAAGCCCGACACCCGGTAGTGCCTAACCCTTACACCATCATGGGACGGATACCCCCAAGCCACAAATGGTTTAGTGTGGTAGATTTAAAGGACGCCTTCTGGAGCTGTCCGCTGGCAACAGAGAGTAGAGACTTATTCGCCTTTGAGTGGGAAAACCTAAAAACCGGGCGAAAGCAACAATTCCGGTGGGCGGTGCTCCCTCAAGGTTTTACAGAATCACCAAATTTATTCGGCCAAATTCTAGAGCAGGTATTGGAGGATTTCCCAGGTCACAGGGAAACGCAACTATTACGGTATGTGGATGACCTCCTTTTGTCAGGAGAGAGAGAAGAGGAAGTAAGTGACGCCACGATAAGCCTGTTAAACTTCTTGGGAAGAAAGGGGTTAAGAGTGTCCCGTAACAAGCTTCAATTTGTGAAACAAGAGGTAAAATATCTGGGATATCTGATAAGTGGAGGAAAGAGACGAATAAACCCCGAAAGGATAGCTGGGATCACGGGAGTACCACTACCCAAGAATAAGAAAGAGTCCGAAAATTCCTGGGATTGATAGGATACTGTCGACTGTGGATAGATGATTACTCCAGACAAGTGAAATTCCTGTATGATAAATTGGGAGAAGAAAAAGACAAAGTTCAGTGGACCCCAGAACAGGAGTTGGAATGTGGGAAATTAAAGAACAGTTTGATTACTGCTCCCGTGTTGGCTCTGCCCTCAGTAGAACAACCTTTCTACCTGTTTGTAAATTCAGACAAGGGGGTGGCACTAGGGGTACTCACTCAGAAAAGAGGGGGAATCGACAGCCAGTGGCCTTCCTCTCGAAAATATTAGATCCAGTCTCCAGGGGATGGCCGGGATGCATACAAGCGGTAGCAGCTACCGCAATATTGGTGGAAGAGAGTAGGAAATTAACCTTTGGAGGCACTCTGGTTGTTTCTACACCACACACAGTAAGAACCATACTCACTCAGAAATCCAACAGATGGTTAACAGACTAGACTTTTAAAGTATGAGGCCATCCTGATGGAAAAAGACGATTTGATGATAATTACGGATAAGAACCTTAACCCGTCCCAATTCCTGTATCCAGCAGAGAAACACGGTGACGAGGAAGAGGGCCCAGTACACTGCTGTAGTGAAATAATAGATTTACAGACAAAAGGTAGAGAAGACTTAGAAGAGCAACCTCTGGCTGAGGGCAGCAGGTGGTTTATAGATGGATCCTCCAGGTGCATAGGTGGAAAAAGACATAGTGGGTACGGTATAGTAAATGGGGAAACGATGGAGGAAATTGAAAGAGGCAGGCTGCCTGGTAGTTGGTCAGCTCAATCTTGTGAATTATATGCATTAATGAGAGCTTTAGAATTATTGGAGGGGAAGGAAGGAACAGTATATACCGATTCAAAATACGCTTTTGGAGTAGTACACACCTTTGGGAAGATCTGGAAAGAGCGAGGAATGATAACAACTCGAGGGAAAGAATTAGCGCAATTGGTAGGACAGACACTGGAAGTCTTGCAAAAACCAGAACGAATAGCCATAGCACATGTGACAGGGCATCAAAAGGGTAACACCCTGGAGGCCAGAGGAAATAGGGCAGTGGATGAGGTTGCGAAAAGAGCAGCCACAGAACAGATGGTAGAAATGAAGTCACTAATACCATTAAGGGAACCAAAGGAAAAGATACCTATCTTTAGTGAGAAAGAGCAGGAAAACATGAAAGAAATGGGGGCTCAGCGTACTTCAAATGGGAAATGGTGGACACCAAATGGAAAGCAGCTATTGAACAAAGAAATAATGAGGGAGTTATTAGGGAGATTACATGGACAAAGCCATTGGGGAACACAAGCCCTCCTCAGAACCTACGCTTGCCGTGAGATGTTTACCATGGCCAAACAAGTCATAGGGGGCTGTGTAATATGTCAGCGAATTAACAAGAAAATCATGAGAGCAGTCCCAGGAGGAGGACGACCATTAGCAGTTAGGCCCTTCAAAGAATACAGATAGATTTCACCGAGCTGCCCCGGGTACAAAGATGGAAGTACCTGTTAGTGGTAGTGGACCATTTCACCAGATGGGTAGAGGCATTCCCCACGGCAACTGCCACCTCACAGGCGGTAGCCAAGATATTATTAGAACAAATTATACCCAGATATGGGATTGTGGAAACAATAGACTCAGATAGAGGGACCCATTTTGCCTCCAAAACACATGAAATTATATGTGAAGCACTGGGAATAGAATGGAAATTGCATACACCATGGCATCCCCAGAGCTCAGGAAAGGTGGAAAGAATGAATGGCACCTTAAAGACACAAATCACCAAGTTGATAGAGGAAACAAGACTCCCCTGGACTAAGTGCCTCCCGATAGCCCTGTTGAGAATCCGAACGGCACCTCGAAAAGACATAGGGATATCACCATATGAAATGTTATTCGGGCTCCCATACTTAGGGAAGATAGAAGGAGTCCCAACAATGCAAGGGAACGATGTGTTCCTGAGGAACTATTTACTGGCAGTGTCCCAATCTCTTGCAGAACTAAAAATTAAAGGATTGCTGGCCCAGAGCCCACCACTGGACTTCCCGATTCACTCAGTCAAGGCTGGAGACTGGGTATTAATAAAAACGTGGAAAGAAGAAAAGCTGCAACCTAAGTGGACTGGACCCTACCTGGTGTTACTAATCACTGAGACAGCAGTACGAACAAAAGAGAAAGGGTGGACACACGCAAGTCGAGTTAAGGGTCCTGTGGAGGCCCCACCAGACAATATCAGCCCGTGGACTGTGCGCAAAGGAGAGGAACCATTGACTTTAATATTTACCAAGAACCCGCAGGAAAAATGAAGATTTCGTGTTGGTGGGTCGTGTGTTGGGTAATTACCCAACTTGTAAGTAATGTAACATGCATAAAAATCACTATACCACAGAATAGAAGGTCCACCACCATCCCATTTGATGTATGTAAAGGAAAATGGTGGTGCGGCTATAGAATGTATGTATGCACCCATCCCTGTAAAGATTGGCACTTTGTTTACTTCATCAAAATATGGGTGGCATCGGACCACCTATCAAACTGATAGGTGGAAAGTATATCAAAACCCGAACGAGAAATTGCCAGGACGCGTATATGTGAGCATACAGAGTGTTCAAATGCAGGAAAGTGGTAGGTATTGGATATGTGCAGATAAAACAGGGAAGGACGCATGTCTGAAGTTTGAGATAGAAGTGAAGCGAGATGGGGAGATGGTAAGATACGAGGATAGGGGAGAGGTGTTCAAGATAGATGACAGTCAGAATAGGGATCCCGGGGCAACACCAGCACCACCAGTAGTCAGCAATGTCACCAGGGAAAATTAGTCTAAGGATCTGAAGATAATGATAGTAGCAGGAGAAACAGGATTAAGGCAGTTATATGAGAAGGGAATACCGACAGGGGGAAAAGGAGCCAACATCTGGAAGAGTGGAAGAGTGGGCTGAAAGATGGCAGATGGAGTTTAATGCTGATAAGTGTGAGGTGCTACATCTTGGCAGGACAAATCAAAATAGGACGTACATGGTAAATGGTAGGGAATTGAAGAATGTAGGTGAACAGAGGGATCTGGGAATAACTGTGCACAGTTCCATGAAAGTGGAATCTCATGTAGATAGGGTGGTAAAGAAAGCTTTTGGTGTGCTGGCCTTTATAAATCAGAGCATTGAGTATAGAAGTTGGGATGTAATGTTAAAATTGTACAAGGCATTGGTGAGGCCAATTCTGGAGTATGGTGTACAATTTTGGTCGCCTAATTATAGGAAGGATGTCAACAAAATAGAGAGAGTACAGAGGAGATTTACTAGAATGTTGCCTGGGTTTCAGCAACTAAGTTACAGAGAAAGGTTGAACAAGTTAGGGCTTTATTCTTTGGAGCGCAGAAGGTTAAGGGGGGACTTGATAGAGGTTTTTAAAATGATGAGAGGGATAGACAGAGTTGACGTGGAAAAGCTTTTCCCACTGAGAGTAGGGAAGATTCAAACAAGGGGACATGACTTGAGAATTAAGGGACTGAAGTTTAGGGGTAACATGAGGGGGAACTTCTTTACTCAGAGAGTGGTAGCTGTGTGGAATGAGCTTCCAGTGAATGTGGTGGAGGCAGGTTCGTTTTTATCATTTAAAAATAAATTGGATAGTTATATGGATGGGAAAGGAATGGAGGGTTATGGTCTGAGCGCAGGTATATGGGACTAGGGGAGATTATGTGTTCGGCACGGACTAGAGGGGTCGAGATGGCCTGTTTCCGTGCTGTAATTGTTATATGGTTATATGGTTATATCTGGCTTGCCTGGATGATGTACACGGCCAGAAGAATGCAACAAACCAATTGTTACGCCTCCGCCGGAGCTAGGCCTCAGCTGGTCCCAGTACCATTTCCCCTGAATTAAGACCAGTAATCCTTACCTTTTTGGGTACAGGGACAATAGTGGAGACTTTGAAGCAGGCACGGACAGTGCATCTTTGCAGGGACTGGTTAAACATGAGTAATTGGGTGTGAAGTGTTGGTGGGGGTGGGAAAGGGTCCTTTCTATTCATTACTTGAGTCTTGCCTTAAGTAGGTGTGAGGTGGTGAATGGGAAGGAGAGGGTGCAGGGTCCATTCTTTGCAGACTGGGGTCTGGCTGTGATTGTTGGGGAAGAGGTACCAGGGTTATGTTTCTGATTTTCAAGCCTGCAGTAATACTCATTCAGGTTGTTCGTCAGCTGACGATTGTCCAAAGAGCGGGGGGCTTTCCTCTTATAGCTGGTGATTTCTTGCATGCCCTTCCAAACTGAAGAAGAATCACTAGCTGAGAACTTGCTCCTCAACTTCTCAGAGTATCTTTCCTTGGCAGCTCTGATTCCTCTTCTCAGCGCTTTATCGATTAGGCTATCTTTTAACTCTTTAACGATTAGGCTATCGGCTTGATGCATATTTGCCCCCAGCACTCCCCCCGATCTCAAAATGGAAATGTTACATCTGTATATAATGATCCCATTAAAATGTGTATTTATGTCACAAACTATGGAATTCATATTTTTCAGTATTGTTATCAAGGAAAAGAAAGCAGTTCCAATTCTTTGATATTATTTGATATTGTTTAATATTATTCATATGGAGGAGAAAATATAATAGCTCTAAAACCTACCTTAATTTTGCAATCACACTCAAGATAATTCCCCTTTCCCTCTCCCCATCTCTCTCTCCTCTCCCTTCCCCTCTCTCTCTCTCCCCCTCCCCCCTCCCCCCTCTCACATCCCCACTCTTTCTTGCGGGGGGGGGGCGAAGATGAAGGTGGCGCAGGCCCAGCGGGAGGGGGGAATGAAGGTGGCGTGGGCCCCGTGGGGGTGGCGGGGGCCCAGCGGGCGGGGGGAATGAAGGTGGCGTGGGCTCAGCGGGGGTGGCGTGCGCCCAGCGGGGGTCAGCGGGGGTGGCGTGGGCCCAGCAGGGGTGGCGTGAGCCCAGCGGGGATGGCGTAGACCCAGCGGGGGTCAGCGGTGGTGGCATGGACCCAGCGAGGGTGGCGTGGGCTCAGCGGAGGTGTCATGAGCCCAGCGGGGGTGGCATGAGCCCAGCGGGGGTGGCATGAGCCCAGCGGGGGTGGCGTGGGCCCAGCGGGGGTCAGCGGGGGTGGCGTGGGGGGAAGATGGCTTGGGCCCCGGCGGCAGGGAGAGGCGAGGGGAGCGGGCTCCGCCGCAGCGGCGATTGGTGTTGGGGTTACAGCCGTTGGGTTCAGATTCAGCCACTCCCGCCCGGGGATGAGAGAACAGTCTTTTTTCTCGATTTCTTTTTTCGATTTTTTTTTTAGGTGACTTTTTTCTTAAGGGGAAAAAAAGGGGGGTGTGGTCGCACCCAGCGCACCCACCCCCACCCCCCCCCCCCTTCGGACGGCCATGGAAAGAAAATGGCATGTTGGTCTTCATAACAAGAGGAGTTGAGTATAGGAGCAAAAAGGTCCTTCTGCATTTGTACAGGGCACTAGTGAGACCACACCTGGAGTATTTTGTGCAGTTTTGGTCTCCTAATTTGAGGAAGGACATTCTTGCTATTGAGGGAGTGCAGCGTAGGTTCACAAGGTTAATTCCCGGGTTGTTGGGACTGTCATATGTTGATAGGATGGAGCGGCTGGACTTGTATACTGGAGCTTAGAAGGATGAGATGGTAACTTATTGAAACATATAAGATTATTAAGGGTTTGGACATGTTAGAGGCAGGAAACATGTTCCTGATGTTGGGGGAGTGCAGAACCAGGACCACAGTTTAAGAATAAGGGTTTTTCACACAGAGTGTTATGAGTCTGTGGAATTCTCTGCCTCAGAGGGCGGTGGAGGCCGGTTCTCTGGATGCTTTCAACAGTGAGTTAGATAGAGCTCTGAAAGGTAGCGGAGTCAAGGGATATGGGGAGAAGGCAGGAACGGGGTGCTGATTGTGGAAGATCAGCCATGATCACATTGAATGGAGGTGCTGGCTCGAAGGGCCGAATGGCCTACTCCTGCACCCATTGTCTATTCTCTATTGTGTCAGAAGTTATGGAAAGAAGGCAGGAGAATGGGGTTAGGAGGGAGAAATAGATCAGCCATGATTGAATGGTGGAGTAGACTTGATGGACCAAATGGCCTAATTCTACTCCTAGTCCTTATGACCTCCTATTCTGGTAGCATGTTCCATATACCCACCACTCTTTGTGTGAAAAAGTTACACCTAAGATTTGAATCAAATCCTTTACCCTTCACCTTAAACCTATGTCTTCTGGACCCCGATTCACCTACACTGGGCAAGAGTCTCTGTGCATCTACCAGATCGAGTCCTCTCATGATTTTATGCACCTGTATCAGATCAGCCCTCATCCTCCTGTGCTCCAGGGAATAGAATCCCAGCATACTCAACCTCTCCCTATAGCTCAGAATCTCTAGTCCTGGAAACATCCTCGTATATCTTCACTGTACCCTTTCCAGCTTAACAACATCTTTGCTATAACATGGTGCCCAGAACACAATACTCTAAATGTGGTCTCACCACATCTTATACAAGTGCAACATGATCTGCCAACTTCTATACTCAATACTCTGACTGACGAAGGCCAATGTGCCAAATGTCTTTTTGACCACCTTATCTACCTGTGACTCCACCTTCAAGGAACCATGCAACTGCACTTGTAAATCCCTCTGCTCTAGAACACCCCCAATGCTCTACAATGCATGATGCCGGTCCTGTCCATATTAGACTTCCCAAAATGCAAAACCTCACATTTTTCCCTCCTAACTCCATTTCTCCATCAACCAACCTGTAGCCAATCAGCCAATCGATTAAGATCCTGCTGCAATTTTTCACAACAATCTTCACTATCTGCTAAACCACCCATTTATGTATCTTCAGCAAACTTGCTAATCTTGCCATGTATGTTCTCATCCAAATTATTGATGTAGATGACAAACAGTAATGAGCCCACCACCGAACCCAGGAGCACACCACTAGTCACAGGCTTCCAGTCCAAAAAGCAACCTTCCACCATCACCCTCTACTTCCTGATTCTGTGTTCTTTAGTTTTTAGTGGTGCTGGACTGGTAGATTTTCTCGACAAATGATAATATTACTGCTTTGATAACCAAATTTACTTTGTTCATTTTTAAACACTTTATCAGAAATATAATACATTTTCCAGTAAACTGGATGAGAATTACGGGAGCGTGAAATGGACAAGCACTCTGGACCCTGCTCCATCTGCAAATCCACCCGTATTCCTGAGCCTTGGTATTCTGGATCCCAACCCTTACTGCGGCCACACATCATGCTTGCACTTTGGATCACCCGGCTTACATAATAACTGAGCCAGATGCTGGACTCTCAGGATCACCAAACAATTAGATGCCAGATCATCAGTGGATCACCCGGCTTACATAATGACTGAGCCAGATGCTGGACTCTCAGAATCACCAAACAATTAGATGCTAGATCATCAGATTTTGATGGACCGACTGCTTTGAGGTCAATCAGCCTCTGTTTCTTTCCTATTACTAATTTCCATTATTTCCTTGTTTACA
This sequence comes from Amblyraja radiata, assembly GCF_010909765.2. Classification (NCBI taxonomy): domain Eukaryota; kingdom Metazoa; phylum Chordata; class Chondrichthyes; order Rajiformes; family Rajidae; genus Amblyraja; species Amblyraja radiata. The sequence continues at coordinate 1,395,403 of NC_045984.1, read as the reverse complement.
CAGATCCTGGATTCTCCGGAATCGTTGCAATCTATCTGTAGAAGCTTATGCAAAGTAATGACATTTTCTTCCTGTAAGATTTTGATTCAGAGATCATATTTTAAATTGATATTTTTTTAAAGAATATTCTTTGAGTGAATGGTTAAAATTAGTTTGCAGGATGTTTCATTAAACATACAATGTCAGAAAATTGTGTGCATATGCTAGGAAGAGATCCTACTGCATAATCAGACCATATCTGATTATTGTATGCAATTTGGAACTACTTTTCTAAAAAGTGATATGCTTGCTTGCTATGGAGGGAGGGCAACAAAGATTCACAAAACTGTTTCATGGGATGGTGGGACTGAAATTTGAGGAGACTGAGTAGTTTCAGCCTCTATACAGGTTCACCACTGATTTTCAGGCAACTGGTTAACCCTTCTTTAAACCTAACAAAATTATGGCAGCGTACTGTTGAGGAAAGGATATTTGTGGAGATTGTGCATCACTTATGGGATAAGAGCCAATTTTTGCCCACCTAAATCATAATTCAGAGCATGTTCAGAAGGCTTTCGACAAGGTCCCACATAAGAGATTAATATACAAACTTAAAGCACACGGTATTGGGGGTTCAGTATTGATGTGGATAGAGAATGGTTGGCAGACAGGAAGCAAAGAGTAGGAGTAAACAGGTCCTATTCAGAATGGCAGGCAGTGACTAGTGGGGTACCGCAAGGCTCAGTGCTGTGACCCCAGCTATTTATATTATATATTAATGATTTGGATGAGGGAATTGAATGCAACATCTCCAAGTTTGCGGATGACACAAAGCTGGGGGGCAGTGT
>NC_045984.1:1349687-1394376 GCF_010909765.2 Amblyraja radiata | reverse complement strand
AGTTTTAGAGTCTACTAGACCAAGTGCAGACCCGTTGGGTCTGTTTCCCCAACGGCGTTTTGCAGGGGGGAGGGGGGGCTGCGGCATTAAACTCATATTAACCAACCCCCAAACACACAGGTGGGGGGATGGGATGAGGGGAGGGAGGGGAGAGGAGGTGGAGGAAATGGGACAGATTTGGGTGGGAAAGGAGAGCGGGGTAGGGGGTGAGAGAGGGGGATTGGGGAGAGAGATGTGGGGGAGGGGGAGGATGGGGAGGTAGGGGAGGAGGGAGGGAGGGGGAGAGGGGTGGGGGAGAGAGGGGAAAGAGGGGGGAGGGAGAGTGGAGGGGGAAGGGGGAGAGGTGGAAGAGTGGGGAGGGAGGGGGAGAGGGGTAGGGGGAGTGATGGAAGAGGGACAGAGGGGTAGGAGGAAGGGGGTGGCGTAGAGAGGGAAGGGGGGTGGGGAAGAGAGGGATGGGTGGGAGAGGGGTGCGGAGAGGGAAACATAGAACCATTGAAATTAAGTGCTGGAGTAGGCCATTCGGACCTTCGAGCCTGCACCACCATTCAATATGATCGTGGCTGATCATCCAACTCAGTATCCTGTACCTGCCTTCTCTCCATACCCCCTGATCCCTTTAGCCACAAAGACCACATCTAACTCCCTCTTAAATACAGCCAATGAACAGGCCTCAACTACCTTCTGTGCCAGTGAATTCCAGAGATTCACCACTCTCTGTGTGAAAAATGTATTTCTCATCTCGGTCCTAAAAGATTTACCCCTTATCCTTAAACTGTGACCCCTTGTTCTGGACTTCCCCAACATCTGGAACAATCTTCCTGCATCTAGCCTGTCCAACCCGTTAAGAATTTTGTAAGTTTCTATAAGATACCCCCTCAATCTTCTAAAATCTAGCGAGTACAAGCCGAGTCTATCCAGTCTTTCTTCATATGAAAGTCCTGACATCCAGGAATCAGTCTGGTGAACCTTCTCTGTACTCCCTCTATGGCAACGATGTATTTGAACATTGGGCATTGTGACATCACACAATGGAACGTTCACCAAGTGCTTGTGCTCCTGCAAAGGCATATGTAAATGAATCCATTCCGATTGGACATCTGTGAGCATAGGGCATTGTGACATCACACGATGGAACGTTCACCAGGGGCTGGGGCTGGTGCTGATTCTATGGGTGAGAAGCCAGTTTTTTTTTGAAATATTGGGGGGGGGGGGTGAAGGATTTGATTAAAAACGTGCACTTAAACACGACGACCAATGGCAAACCCGTTGGGTTTGATCCCCCAATGCAGCCGTTCCCTACCCGTAGCCCCCACTGTGGGGGGGCGGCATCACACACACTAACCACCCCCACACACAGAGTTGGAAAAGTGTATAAACACCGTTCCCAACCTGTAGCCCTCAGGGGAGACGTGGTCGTCGAAGTCGGGTCCCGGCCGTCTTAAAATAGCGTATCTTGAAGTCGTCGAAGTCGGGTCCGTCTCGGCAACTCGGGGGGGGGGGGGGGGGGGTGGCGGGGCGGCATCACACACACGAAGCATCCCCACACACAGAGCCTTAAAAGTGTAATGCCCCAACGCAGCCGTTGCCTACCCGCAGCCCCCACGGGAGACGTGGTCCTCGAAGTAGAGCCGTTCCCGAAAGGCCGTTTTTAAATAGCGTTGCGTGTGGTTGTGCTGTGTGCGCCAGCAACCGTTATGGTCGCTGGCCAGCAGGAGGCGACAAAATGAGTGGGGGGAGGGGGGGGGGGGGAGGAGAAGGTACATAAACATAACGAAATGTAATGAGGAGTGGATAGCTGGAAGGGAAAGTGAAATGTCTACCGAAATGGCTGCTTGTATGGGTGAGAAGCCAGTTTTTATTTGAAAAACTGGGGGGGGGGGGGGGGGGGGGGGGGGGAGGAGGCATTACACTTTTGCGTTGGGGCATTACACTTTTAAGTGGTGAAAGTTCTGACATAACAGGAATCAGTCTGGTGAACCTTCTCTGTAATCCCTCTCTATGGCAACGATGTCTTTGAGCTTCGGGCATTGTGACATCACACGATGGAACGTTCACCATTGGCTGGGGCTCCTGCATAGGCATATGTAAATGGATCCATTCCGATTGGACGTATGTGAAGATTGGGCATTGTGACATCACACGATGGAACGTTCAGCAGGGGCTGGGGCTGGTGAAGCTTCTGTGGGTGTGAAGCCAGTTTAGTTTTGAAATATTGGGGGAGGGGGGGGGGGGGGGTTAGGATTTGATTTAAAACGTACACTTAAACACGTCGAAATGTAATGAGGAACGGATACTTAGAAAGAAAAGTGAAATCTCTACCAAAATGGAAAAGATGTCGGCGATTCAGCGTTCCCCCTTATCCTTAAACTTTGACCCCTTGTTCTGGTCTTCCCCAACATCCGGAACAATCTTCCTGCATCTAGCCTGTCCAACCCCTTAAGAATTTTAAACGTTTCTATAAGATACCCCCTCAATCTTCTAAAATCTAGTGAGTACAAGGCGAGTCTATCCAGTCTTTCTTCATATGAAAGTTCTGACATCCCAGGAATCAGTCTGGTGAACCTTCTCTGTACTCCCTCTCTATGGCAACTAATGTATTTGAGCATTGGGCATTGTGACATCACACGATGGAACGTTCACCATGGGCTTGGGCTCCTGCATAGGCATATGTAAATGAATCCATTTCGATTGGACATCTGTGAGCATTGGGCATTGTGACATCACACGATGGAACGTTCAGCAGGGGCTGGAGCTGAAGCTGAATCTATGAGTGAGAAGCCAGTTTAGTTTTGAAATATTTGGGGGGGGGGGGGAAGGATTTGATTAAAAACGTGTACTTAAACACGACAGAATGTAATGAGGAGCAGATACTTAGAAAGAAAAGTGAAATCTCTACCGAAATGGAAAAGATGTCGGCGATTCTGCGTCCGGTTTCGGAGTTGCAGGGAATCAATGGAAGAAATGTGGCCGGAAGCCAGGCCGGAAGCCGTACATGTAAATGGATCCGTTCCGATTGGACGTCTGCGAGCCTCGGGCATCGCGATTGGACGTCTGCGAGCATCGGGCATTGTGACATCGCACGGCGGGAACGAATCGAAAGGCAGGCAGGCAGCCGGACGGAGTTCCGTTTCGGAATCTGGGGCGAGAGTTTTATATAATAACTAGACCAAGTGCAGACCCGTTGGGTCTGTTTCCCCAACGGCGTTTGCGGGGGGGGTGGGGGGTTGAGAAGAGGGGAGGGAGGGGAGAGGAGGAGGAGGAAACGGGATAGATTTGGGAGGGAAAGGAGAGCGGGGGTAGGGGGTGAGAGATGGGGAGAGAGATTTCGGGGAGGGAAGATGGGGAAGATGGGGAGGAGGGAGAGGGGTGGGGGAGAGAGGGGAAAGAGTGGGGAGGGAGAGTGGAGAGGAAGGGGGAGGGAAGTGGAAGAGTGGGGAGGGAGGGAGCGGTAGGGGGAGTGATGTACCTGCCTTCTCTCCATAACCCCTGATCCCTTTAGCCAACGCAGCCGTTCCCTACCCGTAGCCCCCACTGGGGGGGGGTGGGGGGCTGCATCACACACACTAACCACCCCCACACACAGAGTTGGAAAAGTGTATAAAGACCGTTCCCTACCTGTAGCCCCCAGCAGAGACGTGGTCGTCGAAGTCAGGTTCCGGCCGTCTTAAAATAGCGTATCTTGAAGTCGTCGAAGTCGGGTCCATCTCGGCAACGCGGGGGGGGGGGGGGGGAGGGGGAGGGTGGCGGGGCGGCATCACACACACGAAGCATCCCCACACACAGAGCCTTAAAAGTGTAATGCCCCAACGCAGCCGTTGCCTACCCGCAGCCCCCACGGGAGACGTGGTCCTCGAAGTAGAGCCGTTCCCGAAAGGCCGTTTTTAAATGGCGTTGCGTGAGGGTTTGCTGCGGGCGCCAGCAGCCGTTATGGTCGCTGGCCAGCAGGAGGCGACAAAATGAGTGAGGGGGGGGGGGGGGGGGGAGGAGGCATTACACTTTTGCGTTGGGGCATTACACTTTTAAGTGGTGAAAGTTCTGACATAACAGGAATCAGCCTGGTGAACCTTCTCTGTAATCCCTCTCTATGGCAACGATGTCTTTGAGCATTGGGCATTGTGACATCACACGATGGAACGTTCAGCAGGGGCTGGGGCTGGTGAAGCTTCTGTGGGTGAGAAGCCAGTTTAGTTTTGAAATATTGGGGGGGGGGTGGGGGGGGGGTTAGGATTTGATTAAAAACGTACACTTAAACACGTCGAAATGTAATGAGGAACGGATACTTAGAAAGAAAAGTGAAATCTCTACCAAAATGGAAAAGATGTCGGCGATTCATCGTTCCCCCTTATCCTTAAACTTTGACCCCTTGTTCTGGTCTTCCCCAACATCCGGAACAATCTTCCTGCATCTAGCCTGTCCAACCCCTTAAGAATTTTAAGCGTTTCTATAAGATACCCCCTCAATCTTCTAAAATCTAGTGAGTACAAGGCGAGTCTATCCAGTCTTTCTTCATTTGAAAGTTCTGACATTCCAGGAATCAGTCTGGTGAACCTTCTCTGTACTCCCTCTCTATGGCAACAATGTATTTGAGCATTGGGCATTGTGACATCACACGATGGAACGTTCACCATGGGCTTGGGCTCCTGCATAGGCATATGTAAATGAATCCATTCCGATTGGACATCTGTGAGCATTGGGCATTGTGACATCACACGATGGAACGTTCAGCAGGGGCTGGTGCTGAAGCTGAATCTATGAGTGAGAAGCCAGTTTAGTTTTGAAATATTTGGGGGGGGGGGGGGAAGGATTTGAATAAAAACGTGTACTTAAACACGACGGAATGTAATGAGGAGCGGATACTTAGAAAGAAAAGTGAAATCTCTACCGAAATGGAAAAGATGTCGGCGATTCTGCGTCTGGTTTCGGAGTTGCAGGGAATCAATGGAAGAAATGTGGCCGGAAGCCAGGCCGGAAGCCGTACATGTAAATGGATCCATTCCGATTGGACGTCTGCGAGCCTCGGGCATCGCGATTGGACGTCTGCGAGCATCGGGCATTGTGACATCGCACGGCGGGAACGAATCGAAAGGCAGGCAGGCAGCCGGACGGAGTTCCGTTTCGGAATCTGGGGCGAGAGTTTTATATAATAATAGATAGATAGATATTAATGATTTGGATGAGGGAATTGAATGCAACATCTCCAAGTTTGCGGATGACACAAAGCTGGGGGGCAGTGTTAGCTGTGATGAGGATGCTAGGAGGCTGCAAGGTGACTTGTATAGGCGGGGTGAGTGGGCAAATGCATGGCAGATGCAGTATAATGTGGATAAATGTGAGGTTATCCACTTTGGTGGCAAAAACAGGAAAGTAGACTATTATCTGAATGGTGGACGATTAGGAAAAGGGTGAAGGAACGAGACCTGGGTGTCATGGTACACCAGTCATTGAAAGTAGGCATGCAGGTGCAGCAGGCAGTGAAGAAGGCGAATGGTATGTTAGCATTCATGGCAAAAGGATTTGAGTATAGGAGCAGGAAGGTTCTACTGCAGTTGTACAGGGTCTTGGTGAGACCACACATAGAGTATTGTGTACAGTTTTGGTCTCCTAATCTGAGGAAAGACATTCTTGCCATAGAGGGAGTACAGAGAAGGTTCACCAGACTGATTCCTGGGATGTCAGGACTTTCATATGAAGAAAGACTGGATAGACTCGGCTTGCACTCGCTAGAATTTAGAAGATTGAGGGGGGATCTTATAGAAACGTACAAATTCTTAAGGGGTTGGACAGGCTAGATGCAGGAAGATTGTTCCTGATGTTGTGGAAGTCCAGAACAAGGGGTCACAGTTTAAGGATAAGGGGGAAATCTTTTAGGACCGAGATGAGAAAACATTTTTCACAGAGATTGATGAATCTCTGGAATTCTCTGCCACAGAAGGTAGTTGAGGCCAGTTCATTGGCTAAATTTAAGAGGGAGTTAGACGTGGCCTTGTGGCTAAAGGTATCAGGAGGTATGGAGAGAAGGCAGGTACAGGATACTGAGTTGGATGATCAGCCATGATCATATTGAATGGCGGTGCAGGCTCGAAGGGACGATTGGCCTACTCCTGCACCTATTTTCTATGTTCTTACTATATTGTATTTCATTGAATGTTAGATGGTAGTGGTAGCAAATGCATGTGTCTGTTTGTGTAGAATCAAATGGGAGTTGCAGATTGATTGCACATGTTGGAAAACTGATTTGCATTTCTGTCATATCTTGTGGTAACAAACTTGGGATTAAACCATTTAGGTTTCATAACATCGCAGTTAGGTTACCCCATGCATGTTGCTGCTGTTAAAAGAGTTATTTTCAGTATATACCAGACTTGAAGAAATGCAATTTTACTGACTGCAAATGTGCCGGGCAAAATGAATATCCTTTGGCATGGTGGAGACCCGCTTGGTGTAGTTGGTTCATGGGTTGATGTGCAGTGGCAGTGCATTGCGGTAAAGACAGCACAAACATCAGGGTAGCTGTTTGCTACATACAGCAAATTATCTACTTGCCCATTTTATTTCAAAACTACTCTCCATTGCAATTACTTAACCAGACTTTGGACATAGTTGTTCATTAACACTCACTTACAATATTATATTTCCTTGCTTTTAGTTTTCCATGTGCAATTTATGTATGATTTATATTTGCTTGTGTTTATCTGGGTCTATGCGCCTATGATCCTGCAGCAAACAAGATTTTATTTGCACCTGTACCTAGACAATAAACTTGATTTGGCAAATTAAATAACATTATCATCACATGAACTTCCAATGTTCACAGAGAAGGTTCTACATTATTTGTGAATTTATTGTGTGGACACAGCTAGGGACGACAGATGGCACAATGGGCTAAGTGTTCGGCTGGCAACCGGAAGGTAGCCGGTTCGAATCCCGCTTGGAGTGCATACTGTCGTTGTGTCCTTGGCCAAGACACTTCACCCACCTTTGCCCGTGTGTGAATGTGTGTGAATGTGTGTGAGTGATTGGTGGTGGTCGGAGGGGCCGTAGGCGCAGATTGGCAGCCACGCTTCCGTCAGTCTGCCCCAGGGCAGCTGTGGCTACAGAAGTAGCTTACCACCACCGAGTGTGACTGAGGAGCGAATGAATAATGCGATGTAAAGCGCCTTGAGTATTAGAAAGGCGCTATATAAATCCCAACCATTATTTTTATTATTAATCAACAGTTGAAGAGAAGAAGGTGATTGCAAATAAATAATTTGTTGTAGCCAATTTAGTCAATTGAGCCATACCTTTGAATGACTTGGGTCCCCTGGCACGGTATGTGAAGCCAACTGTTTTACACCTGGGTTTTAGGATGGACAGTGATTTTAAATTAGATCATCAAATAGGCGCGGTGGTTAAGTCCAGCTTCTTTCATTTAAGGCAGCTGGCAAAGGTGACGCCCATTCTTGAGCGGCAGCATTTTGAAACAGTAATCCATGCCTTTATCACGTCTAGGCTGGATTACTGTAACGCACTCTATTTTGGAGTTGCTCGATCTTCCCTGGCTCGTCTCCAGTTGGTTCAAAATGCTGCTGCTTGCCTTTTAACTGGAACTCGAAAGAGGGAACACATAATGCCAATTCTGGCCTCCCTCCACTGGCTCCCGGTGTATTTTCGAGCTCATTTTAAGATTCTGTTATTTGTTTTTAAATCTTTAAATGGGCTCGCCCCGCCTTTCCTCTCTGAGCTGCTTCATCCATACGCTCCTGCCCGGTGCCTCAGGTCAGCTGATCAGCTGCTCCTGGAGGAACCGAGGTCTAAGCGGAAGTTCAGAGGGGATAGAGCCTTCTCTGTTGCTGCACCGGAACTTTGAAACACTCTGCCGTTGCACATCAGACAGGCCCCCTCACCAAAGATCTTATAGCGGAGCAAGATAGACCACTCCTCCGAAATCCAATGGTCTGACGTGTAGTACGTGATGAAACGTCACGGCCGCCATTTCTTTAAGCGACTCCGGTATGCCACCCGCTGTGATCCAAAGCAAAAATTATAGAGCTCCTCTATAATCTTTGATCCAAAGCAAAGATCCTCGAGTATCTTGTAGCGGAAACAGCCCCCTCCTTTGCGTTGTATTGTGCAGTTTCCCTTTAACACACACTGGACAAAATTAAATTTAACGTATATATATTTTATATATTTATATGAATGTGTGTCCGTGTGTGAGAGGCAAGTTAGAGATAATAAAGTTTATTCTCATGGATCAGAAGCAACTTTGATTTAAATAATCACTATTAATTCATTTGTCTTGTAAGATGATGTGCATAAACCATAAAGGCAATTATATATATAATTATATAGTAATAATAAATATATGCAGATATATATATTTATACATACATATATATACACACATACATCCATACACACGTATACACATACAAATGCACACATACATATGGATACATTTATATGCATACATACACACATATATAAACATATATATACATACATATATACACACATATACATGCATATATACACATACATGCATATATACATATACATATATATTTATACATATGATCATTTTCCAATGATCAATAGATTTACGATCAGTTCCTGTGGATTGGAGGATAGCTAATGCTATCCCACTTTTCAAGAAAGGAGCGTGAGAGAAAACGGGGAATTACAGACCAGTTAGCCCGACTTTGGTGGTGTGAAAGATGCTGGAGTCAATTATTAAAGATGTAATAATGGGGCATTTGGATAGCAGTAAAATAATTAGTCCAAGTCAACATGGATTTATGAAAGGGAAATCATGTTTGACTAATCTTCTGGATTTTTTTGCCGCAAGGCTTGGTGTTGGGGCCGCAACTGTTTACCAGATATATTAATGATTTGGAAAAGGGAATTAGGAGCAAAACTAATGCATACATACCTACATATTTAAATTCATCTGATAAGTTGGTCAAATAACATGGGCACCTTCTTGCTTTTTTTGAGACATGGATTTTTTAAATGTGAATGTCTCATAGCAACACATTTGTGGGTCAGCAGTATTTTGTACCAACCCCCACAATTTCAAATAATTGTAAATGGAACTTCTTAAACAAGGAAAACAATTTTTATTTACATCATTTTGTGTGGCTGTCAAGGTGGCTGTGTTGACTGTAATTATGAGACTGCCGAGCAGTATCACTGTGAATGGCGGTGGCTGTGTGTTTTAATGCAAGTGTGAAAAGGAGAGTAAATTTAAAGAGACAATGTGAGAACCATCAGGGTTTCATCCAAGAACCAATTTAAAGGCAAGGTTCCATCAATTACAGTATTTTAATTGAAAATCTTACTCTTAATATTCTTCCTAATTAGGCTTTTTGTGTTCCCTCTTGAACCTTGTGTCTCCCAGAGCCTCTGGGGAGGTTCTGGAGATACAATAATCCAATCTTGAGGCAAATAACCATCTTTAAAACTGGCATTGCCTGCCTTTAATTCTACATTCTCCGAGGATGCTGGATGCCACGACAATCTCTTGCAACAAGTACAGAAAGGCAGGCAACTGCAAAAAGATCAGAGAGGAAAGAGTATGGAAGGGAAAGGCTTCTCAGAATCATAATCAGATTTTATTTGCCATGTTTTGCAACATACGAGGAATTTCATTGGCCAGGTCAGTCATACAATTAAAAGCAACAGCACTCAAAAACACATTTTAATACGGACATTCACCACAGTGACTCCTACACATTCCTCACTGTGATGGAAGGCGAAATAAAGTTCAAGTCCCTTCCTTTTGTTCTTCCTCGGTCGGGGGCCTCAAGCCCCCCGTTCAAACTCCGTTCAATGGTGAACTCCTCTTGGTCTCCAGACCTATAGTGCTGCACAAATCACTGCACCACATGCATCTATTTATTCCCTTTTCACATGGTTCATGCAGCTGGATATTAACTTGCCGACATGGAAAGAGATGCAGTAAGCATTCAATAGTTCAGACTTCTGGGTGAATTAAGGGGCTGCTTGATGGGCTGAGGGTAATCGAGATTGTCTGATTGTCATTCTTTTGGAAGTTCTTATGGAAAAGCTGATGAATTGACTACGGGATGAGCTGGTGGGCTCCAGGATTGCTGGATGAGTGTTCTAGAAACATAGAAAATAGGTGCAGGAGGAGGCCATTTGGCCCTTCGAGCCAGCACCGCCATTCATTGTGATCATGGCTGATCAGCCCCAATCGATAACCCGTGCCTGCCTTCTCCCCATATCCCTTGATTCCACTAGCCCCTAGAGATCTATCTAACTCTCTCTTAAATCCACCCAGTGATTTGGCCTCCACTGCTCTCTGTGGCAGGGAATTCCACAAATTCACAACTCTCTGGGTGAAAAAGTTTTTTCTCACCTCTTAAATGGCCTCCCCTTTGTTCTAAGACTGTGGCCCCTGGTTCTGGACTCGCCCAACATTGGGAACATTTTTCCTGTATCTAGCTTGTTCAGTCCTTTTATTCATTTATATGTTTCTATAAGATCCCCTTGCATCTAACAAGAGTGTTTTATTGTCATGTAGAACAATTTCCTGCATCTAGCTTGTCCCAGATAGAACAATTAAATTCTTACTTTCAGCAGCACAACAGAATCTGTAAACATAGTACACTGTAGACAATATGATAAGTCCTTCTAAACTCCAGTGAATACAAGCCTAGTCTTTTAAATCTTTCCTCATATGACAGTTCTGTTCGGTTATTTGATGGTTAGGACAGGTTTAGAGGGGTATGGGCCAAATGCAGGCATGTGGGACTAGTGTAGATGGGACATGTTGGCCAGCGTGGGCAAGTTGAACTGAAGGGCCTGCTTCTACGCTGTGAGACTCTATGACTAGGTGATCTGTTGAGGCTGGTGGTATGCCATGAGGAACAATGGGCATGGACCTTTGTAAACCACCACCTGGTTGAGTCTCCTTGAGTCACCATCGGCATTGATAACATCAGTCAGGGGTTGATGATCTGCAAAAAACAAGTTGATCTCATTCTTGTTCTCTCATGCGATACAGGCAGCAGATCTGAACTGCCTGTGTTTGCCCTCTTGGCTGTCTTGTCAAATTACGCTGGAGATTAGAGTCACCCCTGAAACAAACAGTGCCTTGTGATCCACAGGGGAAAAAATAAAATCTAAATGCAGAACAATGGATGGTTTAAATCAAAGAAAATGATACAAAGAGGCCATTAGAGCAATACCGATCTAGGAAACTGAGAGCAGATTTTACAATGCATTTAAACCTCTCCCATTTTTATGAGGCATTCCTGGAATATGTAGGAAGTTTATTGTAACCTAGTGCCCTAGTGGATTAAGGGCGGCATGGTGGTGCTGCGGTAAAGTTGCTGCCTTACAGTGGGTGCTGTCTGTACGGAGTTCGTAGGTTCTCTCCATGACTGAATGGGTGTTCTCCGAGATCTTCGGTTTCCTCCCACACTCCAAAGACATACAGGTTTGTAGGCTTGGTATAAGTGTAAATTGTCCCTAGTGTGTGTAGGATGGTGTTAGTGTGCGGGGATCGCTGGTCAAAGCGGACGCGGTGGGCCAAAGGGCCTGTTTCCGCGCTGTATCTCTGTAAGAAATAAAAGCAAGGATAAGCCATCTAAGTTCACACCACCATCAGTAAGATTATTGTTGATCCTGCACCTCAACACCTTATTCCCACATTCTCTCCATTATCATTCATCCTTTTCGTATTTGAAAAAAAATATCTCTCCTTTCAAGGACTCGACTTCCACCATCTCACGCGATCAAGAATTCCAAGATTCCCAGCCCTTGAGTGAAGAAACTGCTCCTTGTCTCATTACTAAATATCATAACCCATATTCTGAGACTTTGGCCCTCGTTCTAGATCACCAGACCAGCCGCAATCTCCACCCACGAGTCCAATCTAAACAGAGATAGACACAAAATGCTGGAGTAACTCAGTGGGTCAGGCAGCATCTCTGGAGAAAAGGAATAGGTGACGTTGCAGGTCGGAAGCCTTCTTCAGACTGCGTTCTGACACTTCATCTTCTTCTTCTTGCGTATGGCGTGCACAGCCTAAAGTTGTAGGACAACTTGTTCTATTTGATCTTATTTGACTGTGCACACCGGGTTGATTGCATTTGTCGAAACAGGGCGGACCACGTGAAAGTTGCAATCTCCCACCCCGCGTTCTGACACCAAAGAGCAAAATGTCCAACGTAGATACAATAATAAATATATCGCCATTTGCATTAGTTTTGTGCAGTTAACAAATCACAATTTCACACAATGTACATAAGAGGGCAGTTCCAAATACTCTGCAGTTCGGTGCAGGAGATCTTGTCGACGAGTATTCTGGACCCACTGTTGACATCTGAAATTACAGGAGATATCATTTAGGTTTAACTAATAAGAAAAAAGATGATCATAACTACATGCCTGAACAATGGATGATATATCACTTAAATGCAATTGTTTTCAGTTGTGTGGAGAGACCTGTATATTGAAGATGCTTTTTGCCTCTAATATGTCAATTTACCTTAAATGTAGAAGAGCTTATTAAAATCTTCTTACAAAGACCATTAAGCATTTTCTTTCTATCCTCTTTTGGACCCAAGGCATAGCAGAGCTGCCAACTCTCATGAAGAGGTAAGGGAGGGAGAGAGGGAAGGGAGGGAGAGAGGGAAGGGAGGGAGATCGAGAGAAGAGATATCGAGAGAGAGAGATCGAGAGAAGAGAGAGGGAGAAGGGGGGAGAGGGAGAAGGGGGGAGAGGGAGAAGGGGAGAGGGAGAAGGGGAGAGGGAGAAGGGGTGAGGGAGAAGGGGGGAGAGGGAGAAGGGGGGGAGAGGGAGAAGGGGGGAGAGGGAGAAGGGGGGAGAGGGAGAATGGGGGATAGGGAGAAGGGGTGGAGAGTGAGAAGTGGGGAGAGGGAGAAGGGGAGAGGGAGAAGGGGGAGAGGGAGTAGCACGATAGCACATTATAACGCGCAGCCGTCCCATTCCGACCAAAGATTATAGAGCAGAGCTCCTCTCGTACCTTTGATTGCGGCCGCCGCCGCCGCCGAACCCCCCGGCCCACCATTGCACCTAGAGATGATAGAGCAGAGTTGTATAATATTTGATTGCACCCTTCTTCACGGCGGGCTTGTGATCTTTGCTTGTGATGTATCGACAATTCGAGGAATATAACGGGTAACAGCCGCCGCGTTCTCGGACTTGAATCTGAGCTCGAAAAATCTCGTGGTCACTGGGCCTAATGTGTCCCGCGGGCCATATTTTGGAGACCAATCCCTTACAAGAACAAAACCAAAAACGTACAGAAGTGTTAAAATTGTCTTTATTATAGTGGTAAGTAAAGATCTATTAAAAATAAGTCTACTAACTTTCTAATGTACCGACAAACCTAGTTTCACAATGGCCGTTGATGGGAGAACAGAAAATAACATTTTCACGACAGAAATTCGACAAAAAATAATAATATTTTCTTACCTTTCTTTTTTATCGGGGAACCTAAAGAATGACAGGTCGGTCGTTTAGATTTACGATTAGAACAATTGATAGCGGAGCAGTGAGATTAAGATTTACATGAGGACGCCATGACAGTATGGGGGAAGCCCAAAAAAATGCTCAATAAAATGGCGTCGACAAACACACGTCATACTACGCGTTTTTTCGAGGAGTGGTCTATCTTGCTCCTCTATAATCTTTGCCCCTCACTGTCCATCTTCAAAACCAGTATTAAAACACATTTATATTCCTTGGCTTTTGACCCTGCATGAGACTTTGCTCCTGTTTTAGTGTTTTTAATGTTTTTATTTTTACTGTTTTTAGTCTCTTTTTTAATGTTTTTATTGTCGTGTAATAATTTTTGGTCCATAATTAGTCATGTACAGCACTTTGTTGCAACAGTGGTTGTTTTTAAAGTGCTCTATAATTAAAGTTATTATTATTATTAGTGGCTTTGCCTGAGATTTTGTATTGAATGAAAATATTTAAATAAAAAATAACAAAACAATTAAAAAGTGAAGTTACGCTTCAAGATTTTGCGTCAGAAGGATATGTCGAAATGTTTTAGAACTTTCAGAATTGTACAATGCAATGCTAATTTTACATCACTGGATAACGGATGAAAATTCTGAAAGTCAATCAAATATTCAGAGTGAAATTGTCTTGACAAATTTTTAATATTTTTATTTTAGTATGTTCAGGCTCTTTATTGTCATTCACATTTCTGTATTTGACGGTTTCATTTGAAGTTTTAAAAATTCATATCCGTCAACGGACAACAGTAAACCGTTTGAAGAGTAACCGGACATCTGATTTGCATAGACGGATCGAAATAGACCTGAAATCTGCCGTGTAACAGCCAATTAGAAAGCTGTATCATTGCCACATTTCAACCAATGAGATTAAACGTCGCCGATGCTCTAATATTACCAAAGATCCTTGAATATTATAGCGCCCCACGGCATAGGATCTTTGCCCCACAGATGGACTTTGCGTGTTGGGACATCGTTGGATGATGTCCTCTGAGTTTAAAACAACTAATTAATAACGGAACTAAGCATTACATCTCAGTGTCATATTTCGGTTTATTACTGGGCGCCTTATTTGTGCCTTTATCATTTAATTATGTTTAATAAAGTTATGATGTCATGACTAATTCATTGCCAAGGCTTTATTCCACGTTTCGGATACTAACATTGGGTTAGGGTTATTTTAATTGAGAGGCAACCAGTAACGCAATTCCAGTGCCCTTTGTCCGATTGAATTTGACTAACGCCAGGCGGGGCCGACGATGGCTGCCTAGACTGATTTTTCTTTCTGTTTTGTTATTTTAAGTATTTGTTAAAATTATGTTTTAGTGTTTCTTGGTTTGTTGTGTGTGTGGAGGAGAGGGGGAGGGGGACTTTTTCAATCTCATACCTCGATGGAGATGCGATTTTTTCCGTGTGTCTCCGTTCCCCCATTGCGGACTAACATAGTGGAGCGGCGGGGCCTTCCCTGGAGACCGACCCGGCGCTTCAACGCAGGCTCGGCGCGGACTTACCATCGTGGAGCTGCGATCCCCTTGCCGGGATCGACTGTGGAGAGCTCCAAACGCGGCCCCGTGGACTAACATCTTGGGGCTCGGTTTAAACATCGCGGTCCCTGGTTAGAGACTGAGCCGGGGCTTTGATGGCCCCGACCGCGGATGTTTCGATGGCCCTGACCGCGGAGAAGAAAGAGATTGGACTTTTTTGCTTCCCATCACATTGAGGAATGTGGGGAGACGCTGTGGTGAATGTTTATGTTAAATTTTATTTTATTTGGTTGTGTGTCTTACTGCTTTTCACTTGATGTGGCCGTATGGTAACTCGAATTTCACTGCACCTTATGGCACATGTGACAATGAACCCATCTTGAATAGGGGGTTGCACGTAAGGTCACTGGGTCACAGGGCTTGACGCACGGAGCCGCTCAATCCATCTGGAGGACATCCGTAACTTCCGGTATATGTTTTTTTTTTTTTTTTTTTAAATATTTTATTTTATTAGAAGTAAGTACAGTCATATGGCACCAAAGTGCCTAATATATATTTTCATAATACATTTTATGTACAACTTCTTTTTTTTTTTTTTTTATTACACTGAAAAAAGATTAGAATAAGAAAAAGAAGTTAGATAGTAAAGGATAGAAAGATGTGAAATATATAGTGTGTGAAAAAAGAAAACGAGTAAATGAAGAAAGTTGAGAGAGAGAATAGAGAAAAGAAAAGAAAAAAAATAAAAGGAGATCATTATTTATAGTCTTGACCAACCCTCGTCCAGTCCTGAAACAGTTATTTTTTACAATTGTGTTGCACCATATGATTCCAAAAAAACGACGAATGGAGACCAACTCGTTATGAATTGGTCTGATTTATCCATTAGGAGGAATCGCATTTCCTCAAGATGAGCGGTGTCCAACATACTTGCAATCCACATTTTAAGCGTTGGTATTGATGTACCCTTCCAAAATTTAAGAATTAATTTTTTTGCTATTATTAAACCATAGTTAAGGAATAGATTTTGAGATGTGTTCAATTTATTCCCATCTTCCATTACGCCAAATATAATCATTTCAGTATTAGGTTCCATTCTTGTCTTGAATAATTTTGTAAATATTTCAAAAATATCATTCCAAAATCTATAAAGTTTTATGCAGGAAACTAAGGAGTGTGTTATAGTTGCCTTTTGGGCTAGACATTTATCACAAGTGGCGGATATATTTGGATAAAATTTGTTCAATCTTGTTTTTGAATAATATAATCTATGTACAATTTTAAAATGAATTAGATTATGTCTTACATTAATTGAACATTTGTGAATATATATCAGGTATATGTTATTAATGCAAGAAACGCTTACTTTCTTACCTGTTAAAAAACGCCAAAATGTTGAATTTTTGCTCTGCACTGTAAAAAATTGTGGAAGTCGGGGGTAAGTGTGAGAGAGAAGTACCCAACTTCAGAATACCAAAAGTGAAGCGAAATGAAGATAAAGAGGAGCGAGAGCTGAAGGGCCAACAACAGCTAAAGTGCTTGGCGTACATTGGCCGTGCAGATATCGGAATTGAAAATATTGGGAATTATCGCGTTTGATCACTGCATTTCATCAACAGTAAGGCAATATTTGTGTTTTTTTCTTGATTCCTTTGGTATCTAAAAAGTCTCAGAAGTCATAAATCTGACTAAATTTTCCTTCAGATGCGTTTTCATTTTGGATGTAAAACCCCACTTGAAAACCATGGGCGATTTAAAAAATTTACAGCCAGATTTATCACCTGAAACTTTTTAGATGCCAAAGGAATCAAGAAAAAACATAAATAATGCCTTAGTTGATGAAATGCAATGCTCGCCAAGCACTCTGGCTTTTGTTGTCCCTTCAGCTCTCGCTTCTATCTACCGTGATTTCTTCTCACTTTTGGAATTCTGAAGTAGGCTAAATGTCTCTCAAGCTTATCCCAATTTCCATAATTATTTACAGCGCAAAAATTGACAATTCCGGCGGATTTTAACGGTCCGCTACGCTGGAAACAATGGTAAGTGCCTACCTGCAGTTCATCGTGTGTACTCCAGTTGGTGTAGCGTAGCAACAGTACGGGTCATGGGTCGTGACCCGACTGCCGTGAAATCTCCCTATAGCGCCACAACCCATGACAGCGTGTTTCAGGCACTCACCACTGGACTGGGTAAAAACATTGTCCTTGCACACCTCCTTTAAATAATTCCCTCTCACCTTAAAGTCATTGTGGAACGTTGACTGTTCCATCCTGGGAAAATAGCTCTGATATCCTAACTCCCTCATTATTATATTTACTACTATGAGGTCTTGCCTCAGCCTCCGATGCTCCAGAGAAAACATCCAGGCATCACCAAATCAGCCATCCGCCGCCTAGCTCGGCCAGGTGGGGTCAAGTAGATCTCGGGTCTGATCCACGAGACAGCCGCAGGTGCTGACAGCTTTCCAAAAGATTCTGATCGGGGATAGACACAAAATGTTGTAGTAAATCAACGGGACAAGCAGCATCTCTGGAGAGAAGGATGGATGACATTTCGGGTCGAGACCATTTAGATTTTCAGGTGATTCCTGGATGTTTTTTCTGGAGCATCGGACTCACTGAAGAATTGTCTCGACCCGAAACATCACCCATTCGTTCTCTCCAGAGATGCTGCCTGTCCCGCTGAGTTACTCCATTATTCTCTGTCTATCTTTGATTTAAACCAGCATCTGCAGTTCCTTCCTACACATTGTATTTATTCTCAGTTGTTTGTTGACAAAAGGTGATGTTTTATGAATATCAGTGAATATTCATGAATAGCATGTTAAATATCGGACATTCAAAGAACGAGGGGACAGAAAAGTAGATGTGGCAAGGTCTGAATACTATAATTGAACCTATACACACAAACATATTTAGTATTTCCTGACTCAATTCTGAGGCATTTGCCTGCTTAAAGTATCATGCCGTAGCCAAAGAAAAGCAATATTATGGGGAACAAGGAAATGGCAGATGAGTTGAACAGATACTTTGGATCTGTCTTCACTAAGGAGGACACAAACAATCTTCCTGATATAGTAGTAACCAGAGGATCTGGGGTGACGGAAGAACTGAAGGAAATCCACATTAGGCAGGAAATGGTGTTGGATGGACTGATGGGACTGAAGGCTGATAAATCTCCAGGGCCCGATGGTCTGCATCCCAGGGTACTTAAGGAAGTGGTTCTAGAAATTGTGGATGCATTGGTGATAATTTTCCAATGTTCTATGGAATCAGGATCAGTTCCTGTGGATTGGAGGGTAGCTAATATCCCACTTTTTAAGAAAGGCGGGAGAGAGAAAACGGAATTATAGACCAGTTAGCCTGACATCGGTGGTGGGGAAGTTGCTGTAGTCAATTATAATACATGAGATAGCCGAACATTTGGATAACAGTAACGGGATCGGTTCGAGTCAGCATGGATTTACGAAGGGGCAATCATGCTTGACTAATCTTCTGGAATTTTTTGAAGATGTAATTAGGGAAATGGACAAGGGAGAGCCAGTGGATGTAGTGTACCTGGGCTTTCAGAAAGCATTTGATAAGGTCCCACATAGGAGATTAGTGGGCAAAATTAGGGCACATGGTATTGGGGGTAGAGTGCTGACATGGATAGAGAAGTGGTTGGCAGACAGGAAACAAAGAGTAGGGATTACGGGTCCCTTTCAGAATGGCAGGGAGTACCGAATAGTGGGGTACCGCAAGGCTCGGTGCTTTGACCACAGCTATTTACAATACGCATCAATGATTTGGATGAAGGGATTCAAAGTAACATTAGCAAATTTGCAGATGACACAAAGCTGGGTGGCAGTGTGAAGTGTGAGGAGGATGCTATGAGAATGCAGGGTGGCTTGGACAGGTTGGGGGGGGTGGGCAGATGCATGGTAGATGAAGTTTAATGCGGATAAATGTGAGGTTATCCACATTGGTAGCAAAAACAGGAAGGCAGATTACTATCTAAATGGCGTCAAGTTTGGAAAAGGGGAAGTACAACGGGATCTGAGGGTCCTTATGAAAGTAAGCATGCAGGTACAACAGGCAGTGAAGAAAGCGAATTTATAACAAGAGGAATCAAATATAGGAGCAGAGAGGTCCTTCTGCAGTTGTACAGAGCCCTAGTGAGACCACACCTGGAGTATTGTGTACAGGTTTGGTCCCCTAATTTGAGGAAGGACATTCTTGTTATTGAGGGAGTGCAGCGTAGGTTTACAAGGTTAATTCTCGGGATGGCGGGACTGTCGTGTGCTGAGAGAATGGAGCAGCTGGGCCTGTACACTCTGGAGTTTAGAAGGATGAGAGGGTATCTCATTGAAACATATAAGATTGTTAAGGGTTTGGACACGCTAGAGGCAGGAAACATGTTCCCGATGTTGTGGGAGTCCAGAACCAGGGGCCACAGTTTAAGAATAAGGAGTAAGCCATTTAGAACGGAGACAAGGAAATTTTGTTCTCACATAGAGTGGTAAGTCTGTGGAATTCTCTGCCCCAGATGGTGTGGGAGGCGGGTTCTCTGGATGCTTTCAAGAGAGCTAGATAGAGCTCTTAAAAATAGCAGAGTCAGGGGATGTGGGGAGAAGGCAGGAACGGGGTACTGATTGGAGATGATCAGCCATGATCACATTGAATCGCAGTGCTGGCTTGAAGGGCTGAATGGCCTGCTCCTGCACCTATAGTCTATTGTCTATCATCTCAAATTTTAATGACTGCCGCCCAATGGCCTTGACATCCATCATCATGACGTGCTTAGTGAGACTGGCTATGGAACACGTCTACCAAGCAACCATGACCCACAACAGCTAAATGGCTGATCCAAATCCCTGTCCCTACACTCATCTCTAGATCACCTAGATAAGAGGGACACCAATATCAGACTTCTATTCATAGACTACAGGTCCGCTTTCACTGCCATTATTCCATCCAAGCTCATCTCCAAACTCAAGGAACTCAAGGAGTTAGCACTAATCTCTGCAAATGAAACTCGACTTCTTGACCAACAGACGACAATCTGTGAGGATAGGTGACATATCCTCTACATTAATACTCAACAATGGTGTTCCACAAGGATCCAATCTCAGCTCCCTTCTTTATGAACTTGATAATGCACAACTGTGCAGCCAAGTACAAATAGCTCCATGCTAGATCTCAAGAAATTCAAGAGAATTGTGGTTGCACCCCACACCATCACGTACCATAACTCCATCTACACTTCACATTGCCACGGCAAAGCCACTAGCACAATCAAGAGCAAGTCTCCCTCTTCTCCCATCAGGCAAGATGTACAACAGTGTGAAAATGCATACATCTAGATCCAAAGACAGTTTCTTCCCAACTGTTATTAGGCAACTGAATCATCCTATTACCAACCAGAGAGCAGTCCTGAGCAACCACCATTGGAGATCTTTATCAGGAGCATTATCTTTAATCAGACTTCACAGGACTTTATTTTGCACTAAGTGTAACATAGGGACCGCTGTTCGGCGCGGACCCGGTGGGCCGAAGGGCATGTTTCCGTGCTGTATCTCTTCTTGCGTTTGAGGCAGCAGAAGTTTGCAGCAGGGTGATGCCATCCAATTCGACATTCGTAGGTGTCCGCCCTTTTTTTTGTTTTTTTTGTTTATTTTATTAGAAGTTAATACAGTACAAAACAGTACAGTGGAACCTAATTTTATGTTTGCTAAAAAGGGCGTACGCTCCGGGTTGGCACCAAGCTGCGGCGCTGCTGCTGTCTCGGTTTGTTGTGGTTCACCTGACTGAGGTCAGTTGACAGGGCTCACCACTGGGAGGTCGACAACATGAGCCCCGTCCGAACAGATCCATGGACGATGCGGTCTCCCAGGTTTTGCACACCGCTCTCTCTCATCTTGACAGCCAGAAGGGGGGCTACATGAGGATGCTGTTCATAGACTTCAGTTCAGCCTTCAACTCGATAGTCCCCACCAGACTGGCCGGGAAGCTACTGGAATTAGGGCTCAACACCCCCCTGTGTGCCTGGGCCTTGGACTTTCTCACCGCCAGGCCCCAGGTAGTCAAGATGGGAGGGAATACATCAAAGTCCCTCACCCTGAGCACAGGATCTCCCCAGGGTTGCGTCCTCAGCCCCCTATTGTACTCCCTGTACACACATGTGTGGCTAGGTTCAGCTCCAACTCAATAATTAAGTTTGCTGATTACACTGTGGTGGTGGGCATGATCTCAGACAACGATGAGAAGGCATACCGGGAGGAGGTGGCTGATCTAGCTCTCTGGTGCCAGGACAACAGCCTCCTCTTGAACATCAAAAATACTAAGGAGCTGATCGTGGAGTTTAGGAGGGCACATCATCCGAGGACGTACACTCCATTGAGGATAAATGGGGATACTGTGGATAGGGTGAGCTGTTTTAAATATCTGGGAGTCCACATCTCTGAGGATATGACATGGACCTCACACGCCGCAGCACTCGTGAGTAAGGCAAGGCAGCGCCTTTACCACCTCAGGCAATTGAGGAAATTCAGAGTGTCTCCGAGGATTCTCGAGTGCTTCTACTCAGCGGCTGTGGAAAGCATCTTGTCCGGAAATATTACCATCTGGTTTGGGAATTGCTCTGCCCAGGACAAGAAGGCTCTGCAGAGAGTAGTGCGTTCGGCCGAACGCACTATGGGAACTTCACTCGCCCCCCTGCAGGAACTATACAACAGGAGGTGCAACTCCAGAGCAAATAAAATCATGGGAAACCCCTTCCACCCATGCAACGGACTGTTCCAGCTGCTACGGTCAGGCAAACACCTCCGTTGCCATGCAGTGAGAACGGAGAGGTTGAGAAGGAGTTTCTTCCCAGAGGCCATTCGGACTGTAAACTCCCATCTCACCAGGGACTAACTTTACTGAACGTTTTTCCTTCCAATAATTAATATGTAAAAGAATATGTGTGTGTTTATGATTGTGTTTATAGTTTGTTTGGGTGTTTGTTTGTTTGTCTTTTTGCAAAAAGTCTGCGAGCATTGCCACTTTCATTTCACTGCACATCTCGTATGTGTATGTGACGAATAAACTTGACTTGATCTCCTAAACTATAAAACTAAAACTAAAGTGTCTTTTCCTTCATCTTATATATGTACATTGTTGACAGCTTGGTTGTCATCATGCATAATATTATGGATGGCGCACAACAAAAAAGCTTTTCACTGCACCTCGGTACACGTGACAATAAACTAAACTAAACAATATTCCCCCGACCAAAGATACTGCCCCCGACGGTCGCAAATTCAGGCCTGAAACTGCCGGTTGGTGCTGACAGACCTGCAGCCAATCGCAGCGCTTGGACACTGTGAGCGACAGTCTCTATACCAGCCAATCACAAGCTGTGGGCCGGACTTCGCCAACGCTTTAAAAGCCGCTCCCAGAGGCGGTTCCATCATTCCAGTCCCTGTGTTCCACGTTGAACTCTAACCGCTGGAGGACAATGGCCCGGACCAAGCAGACAGCGCGCAAATCGACCGGAGGGAAAGCTCCTCGTAAACAGCTAGCGACGAAAGCGGCGCGAAAGAGCGCTCCAGCCACGGGCGGAGTGAAGAAGCCTCATCGCTACCGGCCCGGCACCGTGGCTCTGAGAGAGATCCGGCGCTACCAGAAATCCACCGAGCTGCTCATCCGCAAACTGCCTTTCCAGCGCCTGGTGCGGGAGATCGCTCAGGACTTCAAGACAGACCTGCGCTTCCAGAGCTCGGCCGTCATGGCCCTGCAGGAGGCCAGCGAGGCTTACCTGGTGGGGCTCTTTGAGGACACCAATCTGTGCGCCATCCACGCCAAGCGAGTCACCATCATGCCCAAAGACATCCAGCTGGCCCGCCGCATCCGTGGGGAGCGCGCCTGAACCCGGCCTCTGTAACACCGATAACAAACGGCTCTTTTAAGAGCCACCAACTCTGCTGAAGAAAGAGCTGTGTCCCCATTGTCTTTCTGTAGAAATGGCAACTCGACGACTACTAAGTGGAGTGAACCTGTTGACTAATATTTCGGCTGTAAATTACAATTCTCAAATGGCTGGATCGGGTAGAATAGTACCACTAGTTCGTTGTCTGGACGGGACCCCAACTATTATAGCGGAGAGCAGGTAGGTTGTGTATGTCCACCAGAGATTACATTACTTGTGCTTTCTGATAAACTGCACCTTGCGTTTGCACTCTTTGTTTAACTACTGGTCCTCCCCAGGTGCCGGC
The DNA here is from genome assembly GCF_010909765.2 of Amblyraja radiata. NCBI lineage: Eukaryota > Metazoa > Chordata > Chondrichthyes > Rajiformes > Rajidae > Amblyraja > Amblyraja radiata. The sequence goes on along the minus strand of NC_045984.1, from coordinate 1,371,154 downwards.
TATGCGGAGCTGCAGGCATCTTTAAACGTTTCTTACTGGCGTTGCGAATCTCGCCGTTACCAGGGGTGCGGGGGACCCATGTTTGTAAATAGGGGAGTTGCACGTAAGGTCATCGGGTCAAAGGGCCGGACGCACGGAGTAGCTCAATCCATGTGGAGGACATGGCTGCCTCGGCATACACTTAACACACGGGACGCGTACCTTCTTACCTGTTAAAACCGCCAACATTGTCTTTTTTTTTTGCGCTATAAATATTTGTGGGTGCTGTCATTGAAAGCGGGGAGGTTTGCTCTGAACCCGAGCACCACGGTGTAAGCGCCGAAGGAGCACATCCCTCGGGACAGCCCTCACGCTCCCCCTACTCCTCGTGACCTCGACTCCGTGCAATCTCTAGCAATGTTACAAAATTTTGAGATTTTTAAAATCAAGTCTGCAATTTATCCCATCAGATAAAGCATAAAAAGAAGTTACATTGACACCTAATTCACTTTCATATCTTCAGTATTAAAAAAGTTATGGTCATTTCCATACTCGGAAACTAGCATCTTGTTCCCTATTGCTTTTCCATTGACTTAACACAAAAGCTGTGACCGAGGGCAGTCAAAAGCCCATAACGTTCTTTAAAAATTAAGAGAACTGAAAGAAAATTTCAGTTATTATAGATTGAAGCATTCTGAAACAAATATGAAACAATCTCTTGGATGACCTGAAATTAAAGCATATAATTAATTTAGTTACCCAATTGTAACTAATTACATAATTCAATTACTAGATCTAAACATCTATCTATTTCTCAAGAAAAGATCAACATTTTTAAAAAGCCTAAGTGTCCAAATAACATACACACAAGAATTCACAATATAACATGATTTAAAATCTCATTGTCATGGATTTACAGGCCAAATGGAAGGAATTTATTGTTTAATACCTGCTAATTAATGGCCATTTAAATCATCTTGCGAGTGGGTTTTTCTGGAACGCGATCATTCGGAAAGTTGCGGTTGCAGTGAATTTGAACCCCATATCGGCATGAAAAATACTGCTGGTTCGGATGGGCTCCAAGTCACCTCGCAACTTAAAATTTTGATTAAAGGGATCTTAAGCAGCATTTTTTAATGTAAAAATAAACAGCCTGCCTTGTCCCCTACATGAGATCCGTCCCATTGTCGGCGTTCGTGGTTTTAGAAGATGATTTTTAATTTACTACAGCAATTAAATGATCCAACTTAGTTTAAAAATAACTGCAGAGAACGAACTATTGAAATACTGCGGACGTTACTGATTGGACAATTGGCACCAATTATTACCCGGCTCAATGGGTACGACAAAACAAGAACTAGACCTCTATTAGGAATCCTTCACTTTGTGATTCCTCATTTGCTCAGTCAGCTGTTAAGTAGCACGTACGACACCTTTTGCGCAATTATCAATTCCGACCATGCCTGAATTGGTATAAAATGGCAGAGCACCTAAAAGGGAGGAAAAGTCTCATCGCACAATTTGACCAATTTATTTATTACTATCCATTTTGCCACTCGACCACTACAATTGTGGAAGGTGCGGGCAAGTGAAATGATGCGTGTTTTGCAAAACTTTTGTTAATTCCAGCACCTCTTTTCCTGTAAAGTGTAGGCCGTTGTGGCTTGATATCTTTTTGGGGATTCCAAACCTAGGAATGGATTCTTGTAATAAGTTTAGCATAATAAAACGTTGCTGGCTTTACCTTGCACTGAACGTTATCTCCTTAACACCTGTCTATATACTGTAAATGGATTGATTGTAATCGTGTATTGTAGCAGCCTCTGCTGGCGTACGCAGAGATCGAACCTGGCGTTCGGAAGCCACGGTCACGTGACTCGGGAGGGGGCGCTTGTTTTGTGCGATTTTTACTTGCGCGCGTTAATTCAGCGTTGACCACCGTTGTGGGCAGACGTGTCTCAAGAACCTGTGTACTGGAAAACAAACTTTTGAATAAAGATCTGTTGGAAACCCCAGTTGTCGTTCTTCAGACAGCTAAATTGGTGACCCCGACCTGTCTAGCCGTCGTTGGACAAGAAGAATTATGCAGGAAGAGAGTGTTCCCGCAGAATCGGCCAGCACGAGGCAGGGCTCACTGGCCTTCAAACTGCCAGCCTTTTGGCCTGATCAACCTCATGTGTGGTGCACCCATGTTGAGGCACAGTTCCACCTTCATCGCATCGTGACGGACGACACCATGTATTTCCATGTGGTGGGGGCTTTGCCACAGGACTGTGCCTCGAGGTTGTTCCCCTACATCAGTGACCCTCCGACCATTGGCAAGTACGAAGGGCTGAAGGCCCTGCTGTTCCACACTTACGGTCTCAGCTGCAGAGACAGGGCAGCGAGGCTGCTGCACATGGACTGTATCGGCAACAGGCGGCAATCAACTACAAGCCACTAACGTTCGCTTTGACCAAGGTGTCTGACCCCTGGTCTGCCAGAGAGCAACGGCACGTCAGCTACATTTCCGAATTCACGTCCGATATTCGGCATATAGCAGGGAAGCTGAACGTTGTGGCTGGCGCGTTATGCCATCCAGCGCTGCCTGAAGTCTCAACGTTTGCCTAGGCGTTAATTATGAGGAGCTGGCCGCTGCCCAACAGGCAGATGCTGGTGTGGAGGTTTACCGCAATGCCCAATCAGGGCTCAAACTCGTTAAGGTGCCCTGTGGCGCAGCCGGCGTGCAAGTCCTTTGCGATATCTCCACGGGCAAAGCCCATCCCATTGTCCCAGTCGCTCGACTGCGTCGAATTTTAGACACTATCCACAGCCTAACGCACACGTCCATTCGCGCCACCTCTGCCTTGGTCGCTGTTAAGGAAGCTGGTCGCAGCATGGGCTGGTTCGTGCATCCCATGCCAGACCTCCAAGGTGCAGAGACATGTGCACATGCCGGTCCAGGATTTCGCCGTCCCGGACGGCAGGTTCCTGCACATCATTGCCATTGTGGACAGGTTTACCAGGTGGGCGGAGGCAATACCGTTAACGGATACCTCTGCTGAGGCATGCGCGAGGCCCATTGTCTCCAATTGGATTGCTTGTTTCGGGGTCCCCTCAGATATTGCTACTGATCGTGGGGCCCAGTGGTGTGGTATGGTGCAGCTGTATGGCGTGAAGCTGCATCAGACTACTGCTTATCACCCAGAGTCCAACGGGTTGGTTGAGCGTTTCCATAGGTACCTCAAGTCGGCATTGAAAGCTCATGGTTCATCTTCGGTGCATGTGCCTACTATGTTACGGGATTGTGCTTATGTTTTTTTCCTTAGAGACGCTCATCGCTCGCCGTTACAGTGGGTGTACCAGGGTACGTACAGGGTGCTCAGTACTGGTGTCTCGACGTTCATTTTGGATATGGGTGGCAAGGAGGAGTTCGTCTCCGTGAGCCGCCTTAAGCCAGCACACGTCGACGAGGATAGCCCAGTGACAGTGGCTACTACGCGGCGTTGAGGACATCCACCAGCCGTTTTACCGCCCTCTGCACCTGTTACCCCCGGTCATGTTTCTCCGGTCCCCTTTGTTATGCCCATCCCGTCCCTCCGGTCCTGTTCTGCATGTTACTGTTACGCTCGCCCCGCGACCTCGGACTACACGTTCCGGTTAAACCGTCCGTTTACCCGTGCGTTTCCGTACCGTGGATTCTGGGGGGGGGGGCATATAGCGGCGCCTGCTGGTGTACGCAGAGATCGAACCCGGCGTTTGGAAGCCGCAGTTACGTGACTCGGGAGGGGCCGCTTGTTTCGCGCGGTTTTTACTTGCGCGCGTTAGTTCAGCGCTGACCACCGTTGTGGGCAGACGTGTCTCAAGAACCTGTATACTGCAAATTGAACTTTTGAATAAAGATCTGTTGGAAACCCCAATTGTCAATCTTCAGACTGCCAAAGTATGGTCTTTCTGCTGATTGGTTAGCACGTAACAAAAAGCTTTTCACTGTACCTTGGTACACACAATAAACTGAACTGTCATTAAGGCTCTCGTTGTAGCTCCTGGCAGACAGCTGTTTCTTAAGAGCGGCCATCTTCAGGAAAGATTTCTTTAAGCAAGAAGAATACAAATAATCCTTGCGAGTCGGTCTGTGGTTCCCATCCCCTTCAAAGCATCCATCGTTGTTCCTGTTCTAAGGAATGACTACCAGAAAATAAAGGCCAGGAACATTGGGCCTCTGTAGAGGCAATAGCGGTGGCCTCAATAGGCCTGACTTTGGGTGAACTGGGGATGGGGACTGGACTTTGTGCCTTCCCCCACAGTGGCAATCATTGTGGGGGAATGATTTTTTTTTTGTGTGTAAGTTAATATGTTAGTCTGTGTCCAAGATGGCTGTCGGAAGGGAGAGTGGACGCTGGCGCGCTTTAGCTGCCGCTGCTCTCTCTTCACATTGTGTTTTTGATTTTTTGTCTTTGGAGCGATTTCTGTCTTTAATTTGTGTATTGGTGATGTCCATATTATTTATTTTGCTCCGACTATGTTTTTTCTAGCTTGTTAATCTCAGTAAGGTGTCCTTGAGACTTTGAAAGGCGCCCGCAAATAAAATGTATTATTATTATTATTACCGGCCTGTCGCGCTGACATCAGTCATCATGAAGTGCTTCGAGCGACTACAGCTCGGGGGGAGAAGGAGTGGAGACACTTTTAAGACAGACATTCTTGCCATAGAAGAGAATGTTCACCAGACTGATTTCTGGGATGGCAGGACTTTCATATGAAGAAAGACTGGATAGGCTCGGCTTCTACACGTTATAATTTAGATGATTGAGGGTAGATCTTATAGAAACTTCCAAAATTCTTAAGGGGTTGGACAGGCTAGATGCAGGAAGATTATTCCAGATGTTGGGGAAGTCCAGAACAAGGGGTCACAGTTTAAGGATAAGAGGGAAGTCTTTTAGGACCGAGATGAGAAAATCATTTTTTACACAGAGAGTGGTGAATCTGCCACAGAATTGGCTATATTTAAGAGGGAGTTAGATGTGGCCCTTGTGGCTTAAGGGATCAGGGGGTATGAAGAGAAGGCAGGTATGGGATACTGAGTTGAATGATCAGCCATGATCATATTGAATGGCGGTGCAGGCTCGAAGGGCCGAATGTCCTACTCCTGCGCCTATTTTCTATGTTTCTAAGAAGCCAGAAAACTTTTAATAAAGTTCGGCGGGCATTTAACATTAATGGCCGGTTTTCCTTGGTTCTGAAAACTCCAATGAGCCAATTAAAATGCCCGGTCAGCAAAAGAGATTGCCTACGGCTAACCTCGACTACCTATAACTACATAGCGACTCCACTGCACTACGAGTTCAAAAGAACCATGCCGACCAATTTTTACTCGCGGACATTTTTTCAGCATGCTGAAAAATTTTCCTCGACCAAACTATGCGGGAACTTCCCTCGAGCATGAAGGAGAGTTACAGTGATCTCTTAGGACCACGCGTCGACCATACTGCGAGTTTGAGTCGAGCGCAAACTCGTCTAAACTCACAAATTAGGTCGCAGCAGTGGGACAGACCCTGAACACAGAAGTAAAAGAACACTTTGTAATTTTAAGATGACAACAATCTCAAAATAATTTATGTTTGCTGATTAGGAAAAGGGGAGATGCAACGAGACCTGGGTGTCATGATACACCAGTCATTGAAAGTAGGCATGCAGGTGCAGCAGGCAGTGAAGAAAGCAAATGGTATGTTAGCATTCATAGCAAAAGGATTTGAGTATAGGAGCAGGGAGGTTCTACTGCAGTTCTCGCAGTTTTAGTGTTTAGTTTTTTGGAGTTCTAGTCTTTTTATGTGGGGGGTGGGGGGGAGGAAGGTGGAAACTACTTTTCAGGGTCCCTACCTGGTCGGAGAGGCATCTTTTCTCCGGGCTGCACATTCGACCCGTCCTCGCGGCCTACCAGCGGGCCTGGAACGGCGTTTCCTGAAGGGGCCGCCCAGTACCTCGGCTTTGGCGGCGGCACAGCGCTGGAGCGCTGTTGCGGAGCGGGCGATGCCTTGCGGAGCACTGGATGCCGCGCTGGAACTCCAGTGTGCTGAGACCGCCGAGAGAGACATCGCGGAGCTGCGGGACTGTGGAGCGGCCAGCCGCGGGCGGCAGTGCTGAACTTTCAATCGGGAACCTGGGATCTCTCGATGAGATCGCCAATGGTGGAGCTCCATCCGGAGCGACCTTGTTGGCTTCGGAAGCCGCGGTCTCCGGTAAGGGAAGCAGCGTTCCAGGGTTCCCATGCCGCTGAGAGGGTTCTCCCGACGCCGGAGCACCATCACCCGGTGAGAACGGCCTGGAACATCGGGCCTCCTTAAAGGCAACAGCGGAGGCCTCAATAGGCCCGACTATGGGTGGACATGGATGGGGACTGGACATTGTGCCTTCCCTCATAATGGGAACCATTGTGGGGGGATGTTTTTATGTTTAAATTTCCTTATTACAGATACACAACCTTTTATCTGAAATTCCGGAAAACGAAAAGCTCCGAAAACCGGACATTTTTTCCAGGATGTAGTCTGCACACCAAAGCTCGCATTTGGCGACAAACTTGACCTGAAACGACCCACGGTCAACCCAGGTCTGTACTACTGTAGCTACTGGGGTGGGGTGGGGGGGGGGGGGGGGGGGGGAGGGAGGGATGGGGGGAGAACTCAATCCCTGGCTCCGCGGCGCTCGAAATCTAGCACCGCCCGCAGTCCCAGCTCCGCGATGTTGGGAGTCGGCGGTGTCGCAGCGCTGGGATACCAGCGGGGAGCGGGCAATGCCTTACCGGGTTGCTGTGCGGTAAGCTCCGGAGTGCTGTGGCCGCCGATTCCCAACATCGCGCAGCTGGGGCTGCGGGCGTCCGGACGCGGGTCGCGCCGGTTGGAGCTCCGACCCCGGCGAAATCGTTCCCTGGCTCCGCGGCTCCAAATCCACCGACGCCCGACGCCCGCAGCCCCAGCTCCGCTGTTCATCCTGGTCTCCATGACATACTCTGACATATTTTTGGGATGATTGGTAAAATGCTTAAGGGCCTGTCCCACTTAGGCGACTGCTGGCTACAGTCATGGTCGTAGCAGGTCTCTGAAAAACCGGCGACTGGACCCCCCTATGTCTATGTCTACGACAAGCTACAACAACCTACCACCTAGTTGATGTCAAGCTACGGCAAGCAACCTACAACAACTGAAGTCAACCTACGTCCACCCTGTCGGCGACAACTGAAGACAATTGAAGACAATTCAGTCGCCCGTACCTGTCGCCGGTTGATGTAGGTTGAAATGGGTAGTCACCAATGGAATTCACCGGTCAGCACCGGCGATAACCTACGACAGCACCTACGTCAGGAGAAGTCAAGCTGTGCTCATTAGCGTCAACCCACTGTCACTGAAAATATTTGAACATGTTGAAAATCCATCGGCGAACAGAAAGACACTACGACTATTTGGGCGACTATGGAGACTACTCACGACCATACAGGAGACACCCCTGCGGTATCTAGTCGCCATAAAAATAGCCTAAGTGGGACTGGCCCTTAAGGTATCCTGAAAAGTGGTTAAAATATTTTCTGAAATAAAATCCCTATTTTGTGTTTGATTTGATGCCCAGCAGCTGCACTTCACTGACAAGTATTGCATCTATAGACTCATTGAATTATTGCGCTGGTCTGTTTAGGTCTTTTCCTTTGTTGAGTGAGATCGTGAGCCTCCTTGACTATGTAGCGTCCGGTACACCCAGCTAAATGGCGGCGGCGGCTTGAAACATTACACTCCTGCGGAGCGAGTTAGACGTCATCTCAATGTTTTGGGAGGTGGGAGACAATGTTTTGTAATCCGGATTTTGAAATTCGGTGAAAAGAACTATTAAAAATCTCCGCTTTCCACGAGCCAGTGGGGTGGGACATGATCGAGGGCGCCGATTGGACGAGAGAGACTTCGGTCAGCCGTCAATAAGGTGGGCGTGACATGATCATTCAGCTTGATGATTGGAGGAGTGAGCCGCCCTGGTGGAGCAAAGAACATAGAGCGGAGCTTGAATCTGCCCGTTCGCGGGACCTTTCATCGCCTGGCGCAGCTTAAAATTGGCCGCGGGATCTTCCATCACCCCACGGTCAAATTGGTGTGTCGAGGCGATCGAGGCTCCCGATGTTGAAGCCCCCACCGGGCGATGGAAGATTCCATGGCCGGTTTTAAGCCGCGCCAGGCGATGAAAGGTCCCGCGAACTGACCCATTGAAGCCCAACGATTCGGGGCAGATGAAGCTGTTGTTGCTGGAGTTTGGAGCCAGTCACCAACCAGGTCAGCTCCCGATGTTATCGCCCACAGGGCCCACGGCCGAAGCCTTGCATGCCTTGTATGCACATGGCTTACTCCTTATTCATAAACTGTGGCCCTGGTTCTGGACTCCCCCAACATCGGGAACACGTTTCCTGCCTCGACATGGCTGTCCGAAGGGGGGGCGTTGGGTGCGACCGCACCCCCCTTTTTCCCCCGTAAGAAAAAATCACAAAAAAAAAAAAATCGGTGAAAAGAAAAGAAAAGAAAAAATCGGTGGAAAAAAAATCAGCGTTTCCATTTTGGAATCAGCCAGTTCTCTGTTCTCCCGTCGCCGGGCGGGCGTGGCTGAATCTGAACCCAACGGCTGTAACCCCAACACCAGACTCCGCAGCGGCGGAGCCCGCTCCGCTCGCCTCCCCCCGCCGCTGGGGCCCAAGCCATCTTCCCCCCACACCACCCCCGCTCGGCCCACGCCACCCCCGCTCGGGCCACGCCACCCCCGCTCGGCCCACGCCACACCCGCTGGGCTCATGCCACCCCCGCTGGGCCCACTCCACCCCCGCTGTAAAAAGCTGTTTTTAAGCAGGTGAACAATTTCATGTTAATGAACAGCTGTTTTGATGTCTTCCAGTCAGGATTTAGACCACACCACAGCACCGAGACGGCTCTTGTTAAGGTCTTCAATGACATTCACTTAAACACAGACAATGGCAAAATTTCAGTCTTACTATTACTAGATCTCAGCATTCGACACAGTCGATCACAACATATTTCTAGATCGTCTGGAAAACTGGGTGGGACTTTTGGGCACAGCATTGAAATGGTTTGAATCCTACTTGAAGGACAGGGACTACTTTGTGTCTATAGGTAATTACACATCTGAGCGTGCAAAAATTACATGTGGCATTTGTGTTTTTATGCACCACATATCTGGAACAAACTCCCAGAAAACTGCAGGTCTGCTGCAACTCTCAGCTCTTTTAAATCTAGACTGAAGACTTTTCTGTTTGCCGCTGCCTTTCAGTAAACAATACAATTTATTAATTACCTATATTGCACTGTAACTTCTATTCCTGGTTTTATTCTATTTTAAATATTTTATTTGATTGCTTTTAATTTTGTAATTTTATCTGAATAATCTAATAATCGTTTTACATCTAAATGTCATTTCATATGTGTTTCTTTCCAATGCTTATAATGTTTTATGTAAAGCACTTTGAATTACCTTGTTGTTGAAAGGTGCTATACAAATAAACTTGCCTTGCCTTGCTTTGCCTTGCTGGGCCCACGCCACCCCCGCTGGGCCCACGCCACCCCCGCTGGACCCACGCCACACCCGCGGACCCTCGCTGGGTCCACGCAACCCTCGCTGACCCCCGCCTGGCCAACACCACCCCTGCTGGGCCCACGCCTCCCCCACTGGGCCCACGCCACCTTCATCCCCCCCGTCCGCTGGGCCCGTGCCACCTTCATCTTCGCCCCCCCCCGGGGGGGGATGTGAGAGGGGGGAGAGGGGAAGGGAGGGGATAGAGAGATGGGGGAGGGGAGTGGGAAAGGGGGATTATCTTTAGTGTGATTGCAAAATTAAGGTAGGTTTTAGAGCTATTATATTTTCTCCTCCATATGAATAATATTAAACAATATCAAATAATATCAAACAATTGGAACTGCTTTCTTTTCCTTGATAACAATACTGAAAATATGACTTCCATAGTTTGTGACACAAAAACACATTTTTATGGGATCATTATATACAGATGTAACATTTCCATTTCGAGATCGGGAGGGGGGAGGTTGGGGGCAAATATGCATCAACCCGATAGCCTAATCGTTAAAGAGTTAAAAGATAGTCTGATCGATAAAGAGCTGAGAAGAGGAATCAGGGCTGCCAAGGAAAGGTACTCTGAGAAGTTGAGGAGCAAGTTCTCGGCTAATGACTCTTCTTCAGTTTGGAAGGGCATGCAAGAAATCACCAGTTATAAGAGGAAAGCCCCGGTTCTTTGGACAATCGTCAGCTGACGAACGACCTGAATGAGTTTTACTGCAGGTTTGAAAATCAGAAACGTAACTCTGGTACCCCTTCCCCAACAAACACAGCCAGGCCCCAGTATGAAAAGAGTGGACCCTTTCCCACCCCAACCAACAGTTCACACCCACTCACAGCCTGACCTCAGTCTGCAAAGACTGGGCCCTTCTACCCAACTCCAATCACCACTTCACACCCAATTACTAATTTTTAATCATTTTAACAAAGAAGTACTGTCCCTGCCTGCTTCAAAGTCTCCACTATTGTTCCTGTACCCAAAAAGGTAAGGATTACTGGTCTTAACGACTACAGGCTTATCGCACTCACCTCTGTAGTCATGAAGACCGTTGAAAGGCTTGTGCTGGCCAAGCTGAAAAATATCACAATCCCTCTGCTTGACCCTCTGCATTTTGCATGTTGGGCCAATAGATCTGTGAATGACGCAGTCAATCTGGGCCTGCACTTCATCCTCCAGCACCTAGACCACCAGGGAACCTATGCGAGGATTTTGTTTTATTGATTTTAGCTGTGCATTCAACACCATTGTGCCAGAGCTACTACGCTCCAAACTTTCTGAGTTGAATGTGCCTGAACCCCTCTGTCGGTGGATCACCAGCTTTCTGACAGACAGTAAGCAGCATGTGAGGTGGGAAAGCATATCTCAGACCCGCAAACGCTCAGCATAGGAGCACCGCAAGATGTGTACTCTCCCCTCTCCTCTACTCTCGCCACACCAATGAATGCACCTCCACAGACACCTCTGTCAAGCTTCTCAAGTTTGCGGATGACATAACCCTGATTGGACTGATCCAGGGGGATCTCTGTACTCTTTTCAGTTTGACATCTTTTCTATAACATGGTGCCCAAAACTGAACACAATATTCTAAAGGCGGTCTTATACAACTGCAACATGACCTCCCAACTTCTATACTCAATACTCTGACTGATGAAGGCCAAAGTGCCAAAATACTTTTTGACCACTTGATATACCTGCGACACGACCTTCAAGGAACCATGCAACCATCAACCATTCCTCTGCCCACCTGGCTAATTGATCCAGATCCTGCTGCAATCTTTCACAACATTCTTCACTATCTGCAAAACCACTCACTTCTGTACCATCAGCAAACTTGCTAATCTTGCCCTGTTCTGTGACGTTTCACAGAGTGCTGGAGTAACTCAGCGGGCCAGGCCGAGTATAGAAGTTGGGAGGTCATGTTGCAGTTGCATAAGAAGTTGGTGAGGCCGCATTCAGAGTATTGTGTTCAGTTCTGGGCACCATGTTATAGGAAATATGTCATCAACTGGAAAGAGTACAGTGAAGATTTATGAGGATGTTGCCAGGACTAGAGGGCCAGAGCTATAGGGAGAGGTTGAGTAGGCTGGGACTCTATTTCACGGAGCATAGGAGGGTGAGGGATGATCTAATAGAGGTGTATAAAATCATGATTTGAATATATATGGTTGAGTCTTTTGCCCAGAGTAAGTGAATCGAGGAGCAGAGGACATAAGTTTAAGGTGAAGGGCAAAAGATTAAATAGGAATCTGTGGGGTATGTTTTTCACACAAAGGGTCGTAGGTGTATGGAACAAGCTGCCAGAGGAGGTAGTTGAGGCAGGGACTATCGCAACATTTAAGAAACAGTTAGACAGGTACATGGATAGGACAGGTTCGGAGAGATATGGATCAAACGTGGGCAGGTGGGACTAGTGCAGATGGGACATGCTGGGTCGAATGGCCTGTTTCCACACTGCAGGCTGGGACAGACGGCAACAGCTTCACACCGTGTCCCAAAGCTTGTGTCCTGTCCTGCATCACCCAAGGCAGCAGAGATGTTATAGGAGAGGGCAAGCACCGTAACAAAGTAGCTCACGCTGGTTTGGGTAACATTCAGGAATGTCTATGCATGTCACATCATGAATATTACTGAAGAACGGTCTTGACCCGAAATATAATCTATACCTTTTCTCCAGAGATGCTGCCTGACCCACTGAGTAACTGCAGCACTCTGTGACATGTCACCTATCCATGTTCTCCACAGATGCTGCCTGACTCGCTGAGTTGCTCCAGCACTCTGTGAAAAGTTACCTATTCATATTCTCCGCAGATGCTGCCTGACCCACTGAGTTACTCCAGCACTTTGTGACTATTTTCCATTCACCCATCTGCCCAAGCCCACTCTCCCCCCTCCTTTCCTATGTTCCTTTCCACCCATAAACCTCTCTCTGCCTTTACATTTCACTCCTCTTTCAAATCTGCTCTACTTATCTACATGCATTTTTCTTCTTAACTTTTTAGTCATAGAATGATGCAGTGTGGAAACAGGCCCTTCAACCCAACTTGCCCACACCGACCGACATGTCCCATCTAAACTAGTCCGACTCACACGCTTTTGGCCCATATCCATCTAAATCTGTCCTATCCATGCACCTGTCCGAATGTCTCTTAAACATTAGGATAGTCCCAGCCTTAACTACCTCCTCTGGCATCTCGTACCATGCACCCACCACCCTTTTTGTGAAAAAGCTACCTCTCAGATTCCTGTTAATTTCTGAAATATTGGTCATAAATTTGGTGCACAAATGCTCCAAAATAAGGCTCAGAATGCATCAGAGAGCACCTAAAACCCCGACATCGAAGGACTTCACGCTTCGCGCTTGTGATGTGCGCAGCATGCACATTATTTCACATTAAGTATTTTGTAATCCTGTCATGCCACCCCCCTTTTTGAAAAGCTTCGTACGGGCCTGGATATGGATCAAACGTGGGCAGGTGGGACTAGTGCAGATGGGACATGCTGGGTCGAAGGGCCTGTTTCTACACTGCATCACTCTATGACTATCTCTCTTTCCCTCTCAAACACATTCTCCTGCCTTCTCCCCATTACCTCTGACACCTGTATCAAACAAGAATCTATCAATCTCCTCCTGAAAAATGTCCATTAACTTGACCTCCACAGCTGTCTGTGGCAATGAATTCCACAGTTAACCACCCTCTGACTTAAGAAATTCCTGCTCATCTCCTTCCTAAAGGAATGTCTTTTAATTCCATCGTCACTGTTCCTAGATTCTCCCACTAGTGGAAACATCCTCTCCCCAACCACTCCATCCAGGTTTTTACCAGGCGGGGACAGATGGCAACAGCTTCACACCGTGTCCCAAAGCTTGTGTCCTGTCCTGCATCACCCAAGGCAGTAGACACGTTATAGGAGAGGGCAAGCACCGTAACAAAGTAGCGAAGGTTTGGGTAACATTCAAGAATGTCTATGCATGTCACATCATGAATATTACTGAAGAACGGTCTTGACCCGAAATATAATCTCTACCTTTTTTCCAGAGATGCTGCCTGACTCACTGACTTACTACAACATTCTGTGAAACGTCGCCTATTCAAATCATGATTTTATACACCTCTATTAGATCATCCCTCATTCTCCTGCGCTCCATGAAATATAGTCCATGCCTACTCAACCTCTCCCTATAGAGCTGGCCCTCTAGTCCTGGCAGATGCTGCCTGACCCACTGAGTTACTCCAGCACTTTGTGCCTATTTTCCCTTCACCCATCTGCCCAAGCCAACTCTCCCCCCTCCTTTCCTATGTTCCTTTCCACCCATAAACCTCTCTCTGCCTTTACATTTCACTCCTCTTTCAAATATAACCATATAATAACCATATAACAATTACAGCACGGAAACAGGCCATCTCGACCCTTCTAGTCCGTGCCGAACACGTATTCTCCCCTAGTCCCATATACCTGCGCTCAGACCATAACCCTCCATTCCTTTCCCGTCCATATAACTATCCAATTTATTTTTAAATGATAAAAACGAACCTGCCTCCACCACCTTCACTGGAAGCTCATTCCACACAGCCACCACTCTCTGAGTAAAGAAGTTCCCCCTCATGTTACCCCTAAACTTCTGTCCCTTAATTCTCAAGTCATGTCCCCTTGTTTGAATCTTCCCTACTCTCAGTGGGAAAAGCTTATCCACGTCAACTCTGTCTATCCCTCTCATCATTTTAAAGACCTCTATCAAGTCCCCCCTTAACCTTCTGCGCTCCAAAGAATAAAGCCCTAACTTGTTCAACCTTTCTCTGTAACTTAGTTGCTGAAACCCAGGCAACATTCTAGTAAATCTCCTCTGTACTCTCTCTATTTTGTTGACATCCTTCCTATAGTTAGGCAACCAAAATTGTACCCCATACTCCAGAATTGGCCTCACCAATGCCTTGTACAATTTTAACATTACATCCCAACTTCTATACTCAATGCTCTGATTTATAAAGGCCAGCACACCAAATGCTTTCTTTACCACCCTATCTTCATGAGATTCCACTTTCAGGGAACTGTGCACAGTTATTCCCAGATCCCTCTGTTCACCTGCATTCTTCAATTCCCTACCATTTACCATGTACGTCCTATTTTGATTTGTCCTGCCAAGATGTAGCACCTCACACTTATCAGCATTAAACTCCATCTGCCATCTTTCAATCCACTCTTCCAACTGGCATAAATCTCTCTGTAGACTTTGAAAATCTACTTCATTATCCACAACCCCACCTATCTTAGTATCATCTGCATACTTACTAATCCAATTTACCACACCATCATCCAGATCATTGATGTACATGACAAACAACAGTGGACACAACACAGATCCATGTGGCACCCCACTAGTCACTGGCCTCCAACCTGACAAACAACTATCCACCATTACTCTCTGGCATCTCCCATTCAGCCACTGTTGAATCCATCTTGCTACTCCACCATTAATACCCAACCATTGAACCTTCTTAACCAACCTTCCATGAGGAACCTTGTCAAAGGCCTTAATGAAGTCCATATATACAACATCCACTGCTTTACCCTCATCAATTTCCAGAGTAATCACTTCAAAAAATTCAAGAAGATTAGTCAAACATGACCTTCCAGGCACAAATCCATGTTGACTGTTCCTAATCAGACCCTGTTTATCCAGATGCTTATATATATTATCTCTAAGTATCCTTTCCATTAATTTGCCCACCACTGACGTCAAACTAACAGGTCTATAATTGCTAGGTTTACTCTTAGACCCCTTTTTAAACAATGGAACAACATGCGCAGTACGCCAATCCTCCGGCAATATTCCCGTTTCTAATGACATTTGAAATATTTCTGTCATAGCCCCTGCTATTTCTACACTAACTTCCCTCAATGTCCTAGGGAATATCCTGTCCGGACCTGGAGACTTATCCACTTTTATATTTCTCAAAAGTGTCAGTACTTCCTCTTCTTTGAATCTCATAGTTTCCATAGCTACTCTACTTGTTTCCCTTACCTCACATAATTCAATATCCTTCTCCTTGGTGAATAACGAAGAAAAGAAATTGTTCAATATCTCCCCCATCTCTTTTGGCTCTGCAGATAGCTGTCCACTCTGACTCTCTAATGGACCAATTTTATCCCTCGTTATCCTTTTGCTATTAATATAGCTGTAGAAACCCTTTGGGTTTACTTTCACCTTACTTGCCAAAGCAACCTCATATCTTCTTTTAGCTTTTCTAATTTATTTCTTAAGATTCTTTTTACATTCTTTATACTCCTCAAGCACCTCATTTACTCCATGCTGCCTATAATTTTTGTAGATCTCCCTCTTTTTCCGAACCAAGTGTCCAATTCCCCTTGAAAACCATGGCTCTTTCCGATTTTTACTATTTCCTTTCAACCGAACAGGGACATAAAGATTCTGTACTCTTAAAATTTCACCTTTAAATGTACTCCATTTCTCTTCCACATCTTTCCCATAAAACAAAATGTCCCAATTTACTCCTTTTAAATCCTTTCGCATCTCCTCTGCTCTACTTATCTACATGCATTTTTCTTCTTAACTTTTTAGTCATAGAATGATGCAATGTGGAAACAGGCCCTTCAGCCCAACTTGCCCACACCGCCCAACATGTCCTATCTAAACTAGTCCCACTCACACGCCTTTGGCCCATATCCATCTAAATCTGTCCTATCCATGCACCTGTCCGAATGTCTCTTAAACATTAGGATAGTCCCAGCCGTAACTACCTCCTCTGGCAGCTCGTTCCATACACCCAGCACCCTTTGTGTGAAAAAGCTACCTCAGATTCCTGTTAATTTCTGAAATTTTGGTCATAAATATGGTGCAAAAATGCTCTAAAATAAGGCTCAGAATGCATCAGAGAGCATCTAAAACCCCAGAGCTTCCAGGGCCCTCGAGCGGGCCTTGGACCCTGGCATCGAGGGACTTCACGCTCATGATTTCACATTAAATTTTTTGTAATCCTCTCATGCCACCTCCCTTTTTGGAAAGCTTCGTACGGACCTGCTCGAGTATGTCCAAACCCTTAAGGACCGGTCCCACTTGGACGTCATTTGCGCGTCATTTACATGACATAATTTACGCATCACGACGCACGACGCGTGCGTCGTGACGCGCAAGTGATGTGCGCATGGTGCGCATTACGCGCGCATGGTGCGTGGTGACGAGCGGTCGCATGCGGCGCCCCAGTATTTTGGGATGTACAAAATTTTCACGTGCCATCTGCGTGACGCGCAAATGATGCCCAAGTGGGACAGGCCCTTTAATAATCTTATATGTTTCAATAAGATCCCCTCTCATCCTAAATTCCAGAGTGTACAAGCCCAGCCGCTCCATTCTCGCAGCATATGACAGTCCCGCCATCCCGGGAATTAACCTTGTGAATCTACGTTGCACTCCCTCAATAGTAAGTATGTCCTTCCTCAAATTTGGAGACGATATCTGCACACAATACTCTTTTTCTTCTTCCCGCCCCCCTCCCACCCTCACATTTGTCTGAAGAAGGGTTTTGACCCGAAACTTTGCCTATTCCCTTTGCTCCATAGATGCTGCCTCACCCGCTGAGTCTCTCCAGCATTTTTGTCTACCTTTGGTTTTCCAGCATCTGCAGTTCTTTCTTAAACACAATTTAGTCTTTACATAAGCACCTTGCTCCATTTCAGTGAGTATCCCTCTTTCCAATGTAAATAGAGGCGTTAGGAGCAGCGGATTGGGCAGCTCCACTAGGTTGTGGGCGTGACCCAACAGATTGTCACTCACCTGTCCGCTTTCCGCTTTTATAAACCATTGTCTTGCACAGAGCTGCCATTTCTGCAGCGGTGCCGATCAGTAGCAAGGTAAAGATGATAGAGACCGTTCCCGCGAAGGCGGATGCTCCCGCCACTGATGCTTCTGATCTCACCGGTGGCCCCATTCCCGCTGTACGCGCTGCCACCAAGAAGAAGGCGACCTGTCGGCCTCAGAAGAGCGTAGTGACCGCCGTGGCCGAGCAGATCCTGGAGGCAGTGGCCGCTACCAAGGAGCGTCAGGATCCAAAGCTGGGCGTCGTAAAGAAAACTATCCCGGCGGCCAGCTACGGGACAGACGAGGTCGGCGCCAGACCGAACCAGTCGGACAAGAGCACTGCAGCAGAAGCCGGCACCTGTACTAACGTGGCCACTCTCCTCCCGGTGCAGGGTCCGGAGCCCAGAGAGCCAGAGGGCGAGCAGGGAGAAGCCAAAGATCGGAACAAAAGGAGCATCACGAGAAAAGCGCCTGCGAGGATAATGGGTCAGCGGCGAGCGACAGGTGCCAAGCCCGCCGCTCAGAAAAGGGCTAAGATACCGGCGGCCACGAGTCCCCGTAAGCGCACGGCGGCTAAGAAAGTGTCCAAGAGACCTTCAACCTCCAGAACTGGGCGGCGGCAAAGACGGGTAGCCAGAAAGAGGTAGACAGAACCCGAATATCCAAACACAAAGGCTCTTTTCAGAGCCACCCATAGATCTTCATTACGAGTTACTGACAATAGGTTGTTTCTCCCAGATAAATCTCAATAGTCATTGAAACACGGCCCTCTTTTCCAGCTTTCTCCCACTGCTCATTGCAATCAGTCTGAGGAAGGGCCGACTTGAAACATTGTCCTTTTCCTCGACAGATGTCGGACCCGCTGAAAGCCACATTTTTTTGCACAGAAACGCCCTTCATGCCATATATTCCATGCCAACCACAACCTAGTCCCATTTATCTGTGTTTGGTCAATATCCCTCCATATCTTTCCAACTCTTGTACTTGTCCAAATAACTTAATTTAAATTTCATGAGTTATTAATATAATATAGGGGTAATACATGCATTTCATGTTTTCACGTCATTTATTCAACTTCAAATGAAATAGTAGGATTTTTTCTCATCTTGAAATTTAGATCTAATCAGCCAACGTTTGTCATCTTTCTCAATTCATCTTTGTTGGAAGTTAATATTTGGGATCACAGTATGTGAAATGCAAGATACTTATTCATGGAAACACCCGTGTTCCCAATCGTAATATAATCCAGCGAACAATTAGTAACTAATAATTAGGATATGATTTTAAAAGTACATACAGGAAACTCCAATCTCAACCCTTCATCATCAGCTACTAGCGTGCAATTGTGAGGAAATTCATCCAGATCAATCATATATATTCATTCCCTGTCATTTAAAAAAAGAAAATTTGGTTTGTAATATGTGTACAGACTGAAGACAAGTTAGACCAGTGATAGTATAGGTCACCTAGGAAGAAAGGAGGTAATTGACGTATGGGAATGCAGGAGATGGGCAAGGTCCTCAATGACTATTACTGCTCATTTTTTTTCCCTTTGGAGAAAAACCTGATGGCTAAGGAACTTGGAGCATTTGGAGATGTCTTGCGGAGAGTCCGTATTATGGCTGAGGGGGGTTTAATATATATTCATATATATCCAATGCACTTGGAAAATGAAATTTGCAAACACATTCTTTCCATTTGAACGTTTATAAGAGCAGTTTTGAGTGGGTTCTGGTGTGCAAATCCAATGGTCAATGCGAACAGATAGTTTATTGTAGCACCCATGGTTAGAAACATGGAAACAGAAAATGGGGAGGCCCTCTGTGGCAGGGAATTCCACAAATTCACAACTCTCCTAATTTGAGGAAGGACATCCTTGTGCTTGAGGCAGTGTAGCTTCACAAGATTGATTCCTGGGATGGCGGGACTGTCATATGAGGAAAGATTGAAAAAACCAGGCTTGTATTCACTGGAGTTAGAAGGATGAGGGGGCGATCTTATAGAAACATATAACATTATAAAAGGACTAGATGCAGGAAAAATGTTCCCAATGTTGGGCGAGTCCAGAACCAGGGGCCACAGTCTTACAATATAGGGGAGGCCATTTAGGACTGAGGTGAGAAAAAACTTTTTCACCCTGAGAGTTGTGAATTTGTGGAATTCCCTGCCACAGAGGGCAGTGGAGGCCAATTCAGTGGATGGATTTAAGAGAGAGTTAGATAGAGCTCTAGGGGCTAGTGGAATCAAGGGATATGGGGAGAAGGCAGGCACGGGTTATTGATTGGGGCCGATCAGCCATGATCACAATGAATGGCGGTGCTGGCTCGAAGGGCCGAATGACCTCCTCCTGCACGTATTTTCTATGTAACTCTCTGGGTGAAATTGTTTTTTCTCACCTCAGTCTTAAATGGCCGCCCCTTTATTTTAAGACTGGCCCCTGGTTCTGGACTCGCCCAACATTTTTCCTGCATCTAGCTTGTCCAGTCCTTTTATAATTTTATGTTTCTATAAGAACCCCCTCATCCTTTTAAACTTCAGTGAATACAATCGTAGTCTTTTCAATCTTTCCTCATATGACAGTCCCGCCATCCCAGGGATCAATCTCATGAACCTACGCTGCACTGCCTCAATCACAAGGATGTCCTTCCTCAAATTAGGAGACCAAAACTGTACGCAATACTCCAGATGTGGTCTTACCAGAGCCTTATACAACTGCAGTACTCTCTACTCCTATACTGAAATCCTCTTGTTATGAATGCCAACATTCCATTAGCTTTCTTCACTGCCTGCTGTACCTGCACGCCAACTCTCAGTGACCGGTGTACAAGGACACCCAGGTCTCGCTGTACCTCTCCCTTAACCAAAGATTATAGAGGAGCAAGATAAACCACTCGACGAAAAAGCTGTAGTACGGTCATGGGCTCATGGGTAATTTGTTGCGCGCCATTTTGGGAATCATAGATATTAGGGTTTTTTTTTAATGGGCTTCTGTCATGGCGCCCAAATCTACCAGCGTAGCGAAGCTTCCTGCTATAGTGCTAATCGCCAATGTAAGCGAATCAAGCACTTTATAGCAGTCTTTCTTCAGGTTCCCCACTAAAGACGAAAGGTAAGAAAAAAATTAGAACTTTCTGTCTTGAGGCCGATCTCTTCCTATAGCTCAGATCGCGGGGGCGCCAGAAGAATTGCTCTGATCTCTGGCCCCGCGGACTATAACACTCTGAAGCCGGTGTGTGGAGCTTCACATGAATACACATGTGTGTATTTTTCACACAGAGAGTGGTGAATCTCTGGAACTCCCTGCCACAGAGGGTAGTCGAGGCCAGTTCATTGGCTATATTTAAGAGGGAGTTAGATGTGACCCTTGTGGCTAAGGGGATCAGAGGGTATGGAGAGAAGGCAGGTACGGGATACTGAGTTGGATGATCAGCCATGATCATATTGAATGGCGGTGCAGGCTCGAAGGGCCGAATGGCCTACTCCTGCACCTAATTTCTATGTTTCTAGTCGCGGGGGCAGCGTGCACTTTCCCTCGCGGAGTCTGGTATTCCTCGCCGGAGAAAAGCTCCAACAACCGGCCCGCGGCCTATAACATCATGAAGCCCCGGTCTCCGGTAGGAGGCGGCTGATTCAGGACCTCCAAGCAGCGGAGATCCCGAATCGGCTTGTGTTTAAGCAGGTTTGAAATAGTGTTAAAAATACAGGATAAATGGTGTTAAATATACACAATGTACACGATCAGTGGTTTTTAAAATACATGATAAATAGAGTTATAGGGAACAATGACATGCCACGAGGAGCACACATTAAAGCTTTAATTTCCTTCCCAATGTATGATGACTACATATTAATTCTATTCTTATGATCCTGACAATGTATTATATTATATAAGACATTTTTTTGGTACATGAGCAAGTTATTAGAAAGTCTTCTTTGGGAGAGAGCGAGACGGAGCACAAGATAGAAGGGGAGAGAGAGGAGCGAGGAGGAGAGGAAGAAGAGAGGGAGAGAGAGGGAGAGCGAGGGGTAGCGAGGAGAGAGAGTATTTGGAGAAGAGAGGAGAAAGAGGCGATAGAGAGA